>NC_056729.1:218746257-218828757 GCF_019279795.1 Protopterus annectens | reverse complement strand
CCTCAAGGTTATGTCTGAGCAGTATGTTTTTTTCTGTGTATTATCATTTATCTCACATAACATCACTGCACCTAGGACTAGAGACATTTATTGGTCTCTCTAAGTAGCTCATCACATTACTCTGCTATCTGTCATCATACAGGTGATGATGACCACCACTTAAGGTCCCTCTCTCAGTTGTGTAGAGTAACTGCCTTGCTAAATTGAGGAGTGTTTCCATTTATCATGTTTATGTGTCTTTATATCAGTTTCATTTTTTTCATTGTATTTGTATTTCTCTCCTTCTGTCTTTGTCGCTATCCCTTCTCTTACAGTTACTTTGCTCATTATTTTGTTTCCTTTCGTTTATTTTACTGTAGTATGATGCAGCATCATAACCTACACATAATCCCTGCAGCAGGGCCTGCCCCCCCCAACACATACACAGGTGATAAAAGCAGTGTTGACACCCCCACCACAACCACCAGAAGTACCCACAGCATCTGGATCCCAGCCTGCCACAGTTGCTTCCACATCTCTTACCATTCTTGCACCATTGAAAAAACTAATTAAAAAGATAAAAGAACTCACGTAGTGCCACAATCCCAGTTATAAGTGCTTTCATTCTTATACACTCGAGGACTTCATCAGAACCCTGAAGGAATGTTTAAATAGATTATATAATAAATTAATTAAGAAATGTGGTCTTAAAATACAACCCCTAACCAGCTTATTAGACAATACACTTATGTAAAAAGTGATGGCCAAAAAATACATGTAAAAGATAAAATATTGTTTAAAAGATAGTCTGATAAAAAACAATTTAAACAGTTATGTTTCCATAAATGTGCAATCTTCATAAATACAAATAATTTAATCTAATTAAACATTCATTCAGGATTCTGATGAAGTACTACAGTGTATAAGGATGAAAGGGCTTAACCCATTTTTTATTTCTTGCTGTGATTATTAAATTCAGTTTCTGTTTCCTGTTGATTTTTACTAATGGACAGAGTGGCTTGTAACTGGGATTATGACACTACGTGAGCTCTTTGATTATATTAGTCAGTTTTTTGAGCTGCACAGACACATGCTCCACCTTTTGATTTTTTGATACTTGCAACATTCCTGTCAGGTAGAACTATACCTGATGCTGGTACAATTCTAGCTGCCAGTAGCAGTGCTACAGGAGGTGACATATTTATCACTCACTGGCAGCTAGTAGACACTTTGAGGAAATCTTCAAGAGGAAGTTGGATGTCAAAACTGGCTAACTGCAGAACCTATTCTGGCAACACATTGAGTTGGGCTCCTGTCCAGCACCATCTCCACACTCTGAGACAGGACCCTGTATTGATGGTACCCAGTGTGGAGAGTTATCACACACTGGATCTCAGCTGGTAGTGACTAAAGCTGCGAACACACAGTCTTATCTCCCAGCCTGGTGCTCCCCTCCCTTTTTAGTCCATGCCTACCCCTGTTGGTTGTTGAACCCTCTCCACCACTTTTGCTTTCCCTCTGCTTGTTTGACGTCTCCTTTACCATTGCCTTCCTCTCCTTCATAGTGTTACCACACACCTTGTTAGTTGTACCTGTAGTCTCCTTCTACCTAACCTAACCCTGTTGCTTTCTTCTTATATACGTTGCTTCCACAGCTTTCCTTTTCTTTATGCATGAAATATGGCCACCTGTCCCACAATCAAATACTTATCACACCTTTTTAACCTCCATCTGTCTCATTCCTTAGTTGCTCACCTTCTTTTGTGCCACTTGCTTGGACTAATTACTGCTTTCCTAAACTCCCCTTTTCAATATTTAATACAGTCAAAAAATAGATAAATACACCTTGAACATGCACATGTAGGGCTTCCAAATAACTTATCTTTTGTGATCACATTGTGCATGATAAGACAAGAAGAACACCATAGATGTCAAAGGACTAGGACTGCTCATTGTATATCAGTCATTAAGTGCAACCACTATTATCTACTTAGGTATATCGACTTCAGCTGCCATCAGGTGCAGAAATGAGCAGAGTGTCATTCCGAGCAGTCGGTATATACAACATAGGTTAAAGCTGACACCTGCAATATGACTGCTGCTATAGTTTAGCCTGAAATTAACTGCTTTGTGATATATTATTGGATAAGCTTGAGAGTTCATGTCCATTCAGGGTTACATGGGTTTTGTATCTTTTATTCTTTCATTCTGTAAGTGTCTAACAATCACCCACTATGCACTTTACTGACACCTGCGGTATACCTGCTTCCAAAGTGCAGCCTACAAATGAACTGCTTTGTACAATGTAATTGAGAAGGATCAGTGGTTCAAGTCACCTCAGTATTTTATACAGCCATATCATTGTTACGTGAGGTTGTTTGTTTTGTGACGTTTGTGTTACAGTACAAGTACAGTTATTGGAATCTGATGATATCATAACTGCTTTTAGTCAATATATCTTGTTATTTTCTGTACTCCACACATCATGCATTTTTTTCAATTTTTTATCTTCAGTTTCTATCTGTGTGCTTCATACCCAGTATCGGTTACCTTCCACATCCTTGACTTTTTCAGCACATCCCTTTGCAGTCTTATGTTATGTGTTTGTTTACTACCTTCCTACCTCTAATCATATTTTCCTTACAACCTTCCTCTTGCATCTTCTCTGTATAAATGTATCTTTGGAACAAAAATCTAGGAGGAGCACACAAGCCCCAGAACTATGTAGGGTGGAAAAAACCTGCTTTACTTGCAAATGTACATGTAGGATTAAACTGAAAGCCCTTGAGGCTCATGCTCAACAGATGAGCACGATCCCTGCTTCTGCTTCCCAGCTACTGCATTATGGACCTACATGATCCTCCTGTAGGTCCCTGCTGTGGCTGCGCTTAGGATCGTTCTGGTACTGCTCATCAAGCACACTTGTCTGGCCACATACATCATTAAGGAGCGTCAGAGCTCAATGCGTGAACACAGTTAACAAAGTAGGTCAGGTGCAATCATGGACGTGATGTTTCTGAATCCCCATGATGATGTCAGTGAAAGGATTTATCAAGAGAAAAACTAGCTGCAGGTCAGATAATGATACAGAATCACTTCAACTGCTCATTGAAAATAAAGAAATCCATGTTTGAATTGTGATACTGCCATATCATATTAGCCAGAGCAGTCCTTATTCTTGTTTTACCCAGATATAAAAATCTATATTCTCATATTATTCAATTTATTTACCTCAGTAAAGCCTAAAATGAATTGTATTTTTAAAGGGAATCACTAGAGAATGCCAAATCTGAATTCAGAATTTGGAAATATGTTGCTAAAATGTCAAAATGCTAAACCAATTGCTGTGAATAACATGACTGGATTCATAATTATTTTGCAGGACTCAAATAAACTTTTACCCTTACACCCCTGATAGTTATATATTACAACGCAAAAGTCATGCCATCCCAGGAAAGCAGGTTTTACTTTCTTCACAAAGAATGTGGCTATTTGTAACAGGAATATGTAGGGAAATAGCCTTCTATATGGGGTTCAGGGGGCACTCCCTCATTGTAAAAAACAACTTTGTGTCATTCTATGAGCCAGCTTTGTATTCTGTTAGTTTGGTGACTTAGTTTCAGAAAGCTGTATTTCACTAATTTCAGATTTGGTAGCTTGCCATGAACACATTTTCCTATTTTTTGTTCACTCTGAGTTTTAATAAATATTGTTTAGATTTTAACAAGACATTGACAAAAGGTTTACATTCTCCATGATATAGTAAGTGATTGATTATATTATGTTAAGGAAATAATATATCCAAACCCTGCTCTAGAGATAGAGATAGAGAGAAAGAGAGAGAGAGAGAGAGAGAGAGAGATAGATACATTTACCCACTTCAGACAACAAATATTAAATATTAGTATTAGTTTTAGAAAAGGGAGGTTGGCATAATGGTTAAGGTGTTTACCTTACAAACACAAGGTGGAGGGTTTGATCAATGTCTCACAAAAGCAGTTAACCTAGAACTAAACTATGAACCTCTGAACCTATAAAGATTAGAAAGAATCAAGAACAGGAACAATAGTTGTAGAAACCTTCAGTGGGATTCCTTGCAACTCAGGCTAATACTGCACGTTGCTGCTAATGTCCTGCAGTATTATTGTAATGGTGAAAACCAGCTCAACCAATGGTTTGATATCTTAGTGGGGGCTGAGTATGCCCAAGACTACTTAATGCTTCTCCAAAACTGCAGATCAGTGGTCTATGTGCTGTGCCTGGACGCTGAAGAATTTAGTACAATTTATTTTTATTTTACTTTGTTTTTTGACATTTGTTTACCTGAAAAGTCCATCTGGGTCAAAATACCCATTTTCAGCAGAGGACTGGGGAGAAAACTGTAAACTTAATAGGTTAAAATTATTGTTACAATCAAATATCTAAGTAAATAAACATTCCCTTTTCTTATAGAGAGGGTAAGTAGTTTGTCATCAGACATAAAATGATGGGTATTACAATTCATTTATATAAGGGATTAGAAACTGGGGCATCTTGTTAAGCAGTATATGCATTAGATTAGTTTAGCAGTGCGTATAGATAGTAATACTGGAGAAAGATTGTTGCCAAGGATTGGTCAGTATATTAGAAAGGAGGCAGAGAAATGTTAAGAGAAGAGATGACCAGAGTCTAGAGAGGACTTTAAATGAAAGTCAACTGTAGAGCTATAAAAGAAAGAGGGATTCTGAGTAGTCTTGTAAGGAATGTAAGTTGGAGAGTGTAAGAAGCTAGGATATGGCATAAAAGGAAGAGGTATTAAGAGGAGCTAGGATAGAAGAAAAAGTATTTTGAGAAAGAGTGGAGGTTAGATAGATAATAGGGGCAGAGAAAAAGTTGTGTATACAATGAAAAGAAGGGTAGAGGTGGTGGGGTGAAAAAAGGGGGAGGGGTATTTTGAAAGTTATATCAGCCCAGGGGAAGGGGTACATTCTTGTATCCACTGGTTTAAGTACTAATAATGCTAATAACAGCTAACTGTATGTAGGTGAGATATCCATAGGTCATATTATGCAACACATTATATGTTTTAACAAAGTAGTGGATAGGTTGGATTGCTTGCAATGTCATGCTGATGCCCGATAAGCCTTGCTAATTCATTACATTCAGTAATGAATGTGACCCCTATTAGACTAATGTGGAATTCTCCACACAATGCTTGTATAAGTGAATGAATGCAGAATGTTCCACTACCTACCTTACTTTGGGAGTACTGTAACATAATGCAGCCTGAAAAGATCTGGGAAAACACTTTGGTAAGCATGACTGGCAATAGAAGGTGAATGTCCCTCAAGAACTAAACTGGCTGTTTCTCAGCTTTTTTTTTAATTAATGGTTTATCTTTAAGAGTAGCTCTGCTCACAAACAGAATGTCAACCTTCTTTTAATATTGCTATGTAGATGTTTATGTGTGTAGAACATTTCCTTTCTCCCAACGTTAACTTTTAGGATTGTATATGCCCCAATTTAACCTGGATAATGAATTAGTAACACACTTCTCAACCACAGAATAACATTAAATATGGACAAAGCTAAAGCTAATAAGGAGGCAAAGGCCCCAACATTTTAAACATTTCTCTTATAAACTTAGAACATTTCTAGAATAACAGGGTTGACATTAGGATGCATTTTATGAAGGATAAGCAGTATGAAGCTCAAATCTGTGTCATTATTTAGTGATGTCAGTTTTCAATGATTTTCCAGAAATCTCAAAATTTTATGAAGAAATGACGAAAAATGCTAGACAAAAATCTGGGCATTTTGGAAGGTATGATTAGGAATAGTTAACTATCTCACATGGCTTTATTCTTACTTTCCTTTTACAAAAGGATTTGCTGTGACAATGCAAAATGCTTCCTTTTCCATCAGGCCTATCTTTTGTAATATGATATCACAAACGGCTTATCCATCTGCTGCCAAGAGTTAATTGATGCAAACAGTGGAGTAAATTCATGACGTTAATCTGCAGTATCTTTAATGAGCTTATTACTAAAGCCACATCAATCACAATAGGTTAGTTACTTACCTTCTTAAGCTGAAGAGCAAATCCATTTATCTTAACAAACGGCACATCTCAGACAGAAGGAATCTGTTAAGTTAGATAAGTTAGTTTAAGCTAAGTGGTGTGACATTCTTACCCAAGGTCAAAGGAAGAAGAAATGCTATTTTTTTCCACTGCTTTTTCTGAATTGGAAATACTGTTTAAAACAATAAGGTATGATAAAGGGCTAGGTTTGGGTCCTTGTTATTCACCATTGTCTGCATATTATGTCATGGGGTGCCCAAGTCTAGCCTAAAACAAATAATACCTTGTTTTGGACATGACACGTAGATTTGTTCTTCATTTCAATTTTGTATTCTCAATTCTATTAATTTTTATTACCCAAAAATACTGCATTAAATGTGAAGTACAACAAATGTATAACTAAATTACATATAACATGTAATTACAGGAAAAACTACAATGCAAGAGTTTTATATCAGTGTGATCAGAAGCAGAGTAAAGACACCACTGACAGAACAGCACTGTTTTTTTGTTTCAAATTTGACAAATCTGAATCTGTCCTTTCATTATTCTTATCTTAATGCTGTACTAGCTAAAAGTGCTCGGAAGTGAAACACTCATTAACTCTGTGTATTTTTATGTAGTTATGTCATTAGTTTTATTGTCTCCCATACAATCTGCCCCACTCCTTTATAATTTTATCACTTTTCTGGTAACATTTTTCACACTGCCTTATTGTGCAGAGAAGACTTTACATGTATGTAGTGGATTGGGGAGTGGAGATGGTACATAACATTTACATCAAAATATCCATGTAAGATTCAAAAATGCACATGTTCTAGCAATTTTAGCTCACCCCTATAAACCTCTGAACCTTAAAAATCATAGCGATGACCTTTAAAATCATGGAATAAGGTCAAAAAGAGAAACAGCTTCTTACTTTTCAGAATATAAGGTCTTTATATACTAGACCTTATGTAGCTAGGAGTATGGAATTTTTGCATAGGCTTAAGTTTATTTATGTAATAAATTATGCATCCATAAACAGGTCTGATGTTTTAAGGAGCACTGGTAAATCGTAAAAGTGGGGGTCTAAATCTGAGGGTCAAAATCATAGTGCTATACCTAAATTAGACAGTTTAGAAATATGTTTTACAAGTAACTTATCACCTTTTTTTTTTTACTTTTCTTTCATTAACACTATTTTCAAGGTGTACAGTGATTTGTCTCTCCTGGCTTTTTGTCTTATTTGTTCCATCAATTTACCTGAACTGCATAGTACAGACCGATTCCCATGGAATGTTTACACTGGAAAGTATAAGTTCTTATCCTCCTCTGTACTATTGCAACATGTGAGATAGTTTACTCCCATTTAGAATATTCTGCTAGCAGAAACACTTCCAAAGAATGGCGCTGGGTAAGGGACTGTTGCAGACTTTGCATAGGTAACCCTGGAACATCGATGGCACACTGATCAATGTGGTATATGCACATTAATGCTAAGATAGCAAGCTAAACACGTAAGTAGATGAGAGACAGACCTGCTCAGAAATGGTTATCATAGGATTTGGAATGGTACAACTCATAATCAGAATGCTGCTATTCTGTAGAAAAATTACATCTGACTGAGGTTAGTACGTCTGCAGGTCTGTTCTCCACAGTACCTGAACTATGCGCAGATATTCAGATTTAAGCCACTGCCTTATTTTTAACTCATTCTGAACACTACCAGAGAAGAAAAAGTAAAAGGCTACATGGCTTAGCTGCAAAGCTTTTAATTGGTGCTGTGAAACTATAAAAGAAATAATGCTTTACACAGAGATGTAACATATGTAGCATATTGCTAAAATTTACAAACTAGCACAATTTTGGACATAAAGTTGCTAAAATAGATTTAATAATGCATGGATGCAGTACAAGAAATTTTGAGGAAGAGATCAGGCTCAATTGTGCTCTCTCTCTCTGTGTATATATATATATATATATATATATATATATATATATATATATATATATATATATATATATATATATATATATATATATATATATATATATATATATATATATATATATATATATATGAGAGTGCAAATGCCCTAGAAAGGAAGTCAGGCAGTGAGATAGCTAGAAATGTCAATGCCGAAAATGCAGGTATAATATAAGTATGAGTAAGGACAGATGTAGACACAGTGGTAAGAAAATACAAATAGAAGTGCTAACATAACATATTTCTCTAACACTTTGGTTTGAACCAAAGCCTGCTGTTACAAGCTGATTGTATAGTGCTTTGCTTGAAGTGTAGATATGTATTACTGCAAGACTCACCTCATTAAACTAATATCAGAGTGGTTTGTAATATGACTCCCAGTACTGAATACGAAAGGATTCCATCTTCTGAATACATTAACACAGAAAAGATAATGGCTGTATATAAAAGCAGCTGTTATAATTTACAAAGGCCTGAAAGCAGAATTCTGTGTGTCCCATCCTAATGACTCCCCTTGGATGCTGTCTCTGTTTATGCCATAGCCCACAGTTTTCCACATTGTTTCTATACTTATTTAAATAACTCTGAAAGTCCTTCATGTGATCTGGACATGTAAAGGTATAACCCGCTCTATTACCTAGCATTGTCTAAGTGATAATTCTATCTCCATGAAGGAAAATTCAATAGGATCTTTACACAGAACTATAAAGTAAAGTCAATATGTATATAGTAGCTCTAGCCAAAGTTTACAGTAATATAATGTGTGTGAGTTAATGTACCTAATTATGTACACTTTGTGGCAGGACACAACATTATAGCAGTGGCCACTGGTCCCTTTCTCTATCAACATGGGACAGTGTTCTCACCTTATCACCTAGGTAAATTAAACATATCAGATTCAATAGCATGCATAGTCTTCTCTTTTGTTATTACTATATTTTTTTAACTTTTTAAAACCATCTAATTGTTTTGATACGATGTTTTGGTTATCTTGTATGTGACTACAACACAGTACTACAACAATCCCTGTGGACTATTCATTGTACAAAAAAAGACAATTGTTGCAGAGTTTATAGAAACTCTTATTTATGGTCTGAATACGTGCTTGGTTCTATTCAGGTCTGAGAGGAAGCTAAAGCTTATCCTAGCTGTTAGTGAGAAGACAGAGAGATGTCATCCTACTGCAGGATGCAAACACATCCATTTCATCACATAACACACAAAGCAAATGGCAGACGGAAGAAGTGCAAATTCACCTAGAGCACATCTTTGGCTAGCAGGAGGAAACAGAGCTCCAGATAAAACCCACATAAACAAAAGAGCATCGTGAAGAAATGACAGTGAAAGCACCTCTCCAAAGACATACAATGGATACCCTACCACTGGACTTGCATTGTTTAACTGGAGTTCTTTGAAAATAATGCAGTGATATAAAGAGTGCAGGGCTATTTCCACATACAACTTCAGTTTCTACCTACTGTGTAGTATTTTCTGACAGTGTCTCATTTTTTTACATTCACTCAGTACTCTATATCTCCGATGTATTTTTTTATTTATTTATTGACATCTGTTTACTGGCAAAGTCCAACTGGCTAAATGTATCCATTTTCAGAGGAGGCCCAGGTAGAACATTTTCAGAAATATAAGAGCAGAAGACATATGCCCATAGGTGAAAACTGACATCATATTACAATGTACTGGAAATGCACAGATTTATGCAAATAATACATTTATGACATTTAGAATAATGCACATACACCATCAGTAAAACAAGATAAATACAATATCATGTGACTCTGAAAAGTGTTGACATGTTATTAAGTGAGTTTATGACTCTTTTATAAAAAAAAAAAAAAGATCAGAGTGGGACACTCAACTTGCAGCTAAGGAAGAGGAGGATTGGAACAGAGGGGAGAGTGAGGGAGAGTAAGAAATAAGTATCTGTTAGAGGTGATAAGTTAAGTAGATATGGGAGACAAGAAATAAAGAGTAAAAGCAAGATTAACAGTAAGGAAAATAAAAGGAAAGGAAAAGCAAAGCAAGGAAATGGAGAGATAGGTCGTGTGTGTGTATATATATATATATATATATATATATATATATATATATATATATATATATATATATATATTAGGATCTGTAAGTGTTAGCCAGGAGAGCAGCATACAACAAAGTCAGCAGTTAGAGAGTAATTCAGCTTAAATATATAAATGTTTCACATTGCCATGATTGGCATAGGAATTGTATTCAAAGATTTTGTGACATAATATGAGTACAGACTTTGACCACAGTTTTTATAAGGCTTACAGATGTCAAGTAGATTTTTGGAAGAAATTTGTAGGTGATGATTTGGGAGGTAATAGTGGGGAATTATACTTATAGCTGGACAGGAAATGGGATTATATATAATTTTATGTTTTAAGAGAAGTTAGGTATAATTTCACTAGTGAGCTAATTCTATCCAATGTAGAGTTTTTAGAGTAGAACAGTGGCATGTTCTGTGACTCGCATTAGCTGCAAATTCTAGGCACGTTGTAACAGTGCTCTGTGTTAGATTTTAGAGTGGACAGAAGGTTGGTCATGATGGAATATCTTCATTTACTATTGTAGGGATTTTGCAATAGCTCACTAAGCTTTTTGCCCATGCAGAGTGGCTGATTGCATGCTGACAAGGGCAACAGGTTGCATCTATCTGTGCAAGCCGTTTCCCTTGTACACTCGTCATCATTAGCTTTCTAGGTATTTCTAGTCAGGCCCCTTACCTAGAAAAATTATTAATTTCTGCTTTAGTAATGCATCCAGTCTTACAAAATCACTCCTTATTAATATTTAACTTAAAATATCTTTCATTTTCTTGAAAATTGAAAAAAAATCTTAATGATATTTCATTGTACCCTTACCAGTCCAATGATTCCGTACTCACATACATAAATGCAAACACTAGTCTGTGGAATAAAATGATCTTTTCCTTGCATCCCTTCCACTACACACTTTGCCATGAAAACAATGTTTTATATATATATATATATATATATATATATATATATATATATATATATACACATTATATGCATACATATATATATATATATGTCATCTCACACTACTGCTGTAAACACAAAAAAGTGCTCATTCCCTTAACAAAGCTGTTCACTCCATATTCATGCATGCTTAGAAATAATCCAATCTTTATCTTCTCACTACAGCAGAAACAGCTTTCTACTCACATCATGCCTTCCATTTCTTTCCATATTCTGTAATATCAGTCAACAGAAATGTCCAGCAGTAGTTAAAACATTTACCCTGTATTATTTCTACCATTACTATCTGATACCTATATCTTCTGTATTTTGCATTTCATAATTTTCCTAGTATTTATCTCCTGCAATTACAACAAAACTACTTCTATGACCTCCAATAAAAAATCATACCCAATTTAACAAGAATTTTCACTCTCAAATATCTTTTCAACATACTGTGCTTTTAACATGGAAGTGTTACTATCTGTAATATTTATGGATATCAGCAGTCACATAACACCCTGCCTTCGCATTACTACTAGCATAAAGTGTTTTTCAGCCACAAGCAGTATCTCTCAATCCTGCACGGTATCATATTAGAGCTATTGTTTCTTCCTCTTTTTGGTGACAAAAGAACAAATACTAAATTACTTCATGCAATTATTACTCCTGTTTACAATAATTGGTGATAGCCACTAATGTTTCAACATGTTTTTTTTTTCTAAACTGCATTTATTTAATTAATTTCAACTTAATACAAAAGAGATAGATAACAAGAAAACACGTAAACCAACAGATAAACATTAATTAGTAAACATAACATTCTCATTAAGATTTATAAAATGAAAAGTTCCAGCTTTATATCAGAAATGATATACAATTGTGTATGAAACATCATTATGCTCTATCATTACTAATAGTTCCCAGTACAACCCTGCCTATCTATCCATCCAGATAGTATATAAGTAAACTCACATAACCAGCTAGTAAAGTCCAGCAACATTTTGGAAGGGGGCAGGTTCTACTCCTTTGCT
Source organism: Protopterus annectens (assembly GCF_019279795.1). NCBI lineage: Eukaryota > Metazoa > Chordata > Ceratodontiformes > Protopteridae > Protopterus > Protopterus annectens. Next base: position 218,816,694 of record NC_056729.1, on the reverse strand, counting down.
TAAAGGAATAAAATAATATATGTCAGATATTTATGAACAAATTGTTTAATATCCCCTCTACCAACGTAGTGTGTTTTTTTCCACTTTTAGACAGTCCATGGCTTTTAGCTTTTTCCCAGTCTATATCCATCCTTGGATTTTCACAGGGATCAACATCCTCATTAATTTCAAACACACAAGATCTCCAGTCATGCACTACAACTACCTTAAATATCTCCTCTAACCTCCAGAAAAGAAATACTGGTGCCGTCATACTACAGTGCGACCCTAAAACATATGTATGCTATCTCCATGACTCTCCCCAGACTTTCAACAAATGTTATTATCTTTCAAGCCATTGTTCCTTTGTCAATCAGAGTTAGTTACCACCTAGAAATCCTCCTCATCTGCTGATCCATATACTCTGGACACTTACTCAATGTATGTAGAGCCATAAAAGCATGTGCTTATCACTCTTCAGTAGGACCAAGCTGTTCCTGTCTGTTCCATCTATTCCACAACCTTCGCTTAGGTGCCACTGCTTTCTTCTCCTTCAAATCTCTGTAAAGTAGCTGAATCCTACCTATCTTGACACTTTCACACTTTGTCTAGGCCAAGATTCTTTTGGATTTTTCACTTGTGATTCAGTTTCAGGCACTTTCCCTTGTTTATCGTGCAAACAATGTAGATTCATTAGTGGAACGTCTACCATTATTTTAAAGCACAACAACAGGATTATAACAGCGAAGGGACATTACACTTGTAAAACTACTAATATAGTTTATTTAGCCCAATGTGGTTCATGTGAGCATTTTTACATTGGTAAAACTATACGTGCTTTGAACAAAAGAATTTATGAACACAATTTGGCTATAAAGAAAAAAGACATGTCAAACGCATTAGCCAAGCATTCTTTAAATTGCCCTTTATTCAAAAAGTTTTCATTTTCAGTATTGGAGAGGGTAAATAATGCTTTGTTCAGTGGTGATTTTAAAACTTTTTTAGAGTGCCGAGAAGCAGTTTGGCAGATCATGTTAAGAGCTGACCACCTTCCGGGTCTAAATGACATGATCAACTTCAAATGCTTTTTACAGGCACAAAAAGTTAAAAAAAAGTTTAATACTTAATTTTTCAGTTTTTACTGTATTGAAATTTATGCATATACATAGGGCCGGATTCACGATGGCTTGCACGGAGTGTACGAGTAGAGTAAGACTCCATGCAGCCATCATGTCCAACGAGCGATCCAGGAACAGATTGTAGGGGCGTGTAAGAGAGCTCCTAAAATGTCTCCTACACGGACAGGGCTGGGATATGCAAATTACCTCACTTGCAGCCGAAAGGCATGCAAATGAGGTAAATTTGCGATCCAGGAAGCACAAACCTGTCCGAGTAGGAACGATGTAACTGCAGAAATGTACTCAGTTGACAACTGAGTACCGTTCTGCAAATAACACAATGGAGCCTTGTCAGCTCCAAATAAAGGTTACATATGGTTGAGGAAGCATGCCAATTGTCAAATATATGGCCAATGGAAATGTTTCAAGATGCAAAATTAAAATAAAAATACTTTTTTTGGCGATTTCCGATGTTTAAGCGTAGCGCAGTGCCGCGCAAATGGGGTGCGCTAAAAAAATCATAAAATAAGAAAATAAAAGCCACAAACGTGGAATCTATGAAAACTGTTAAATTACAATGTAAGGGAATAGTAGGCTGAAGACAACATGGCCACCGAGTAGGGGTTGCTAAGGGGAGAAGCCCAGTCTAAGACATGTAACCAAGCATTAGTAGGCAATCCTATGTAAATGAGTGTTAGGATAGTGAATCGCACTTTTACATAGCAAATGAGCACAGTCAGTGGAGTGTAGGAGTAGGATATGGGGAGTAACAGAGTAGGACATAGATGACATCACAAGAGGGTATGTATGAAAGTAGTGAAGCTCATAGGAGCAGAGTGGCATGTGCCAGCTGTCAGTTAGACATCATGGAAAGAGGTGTGTCAACAGGTAGCCCAGGGAAAGCCAAGAAATGGAAGGTGTATACTGTGGATAACACCAACGTTTCTTGCTGAGCGGGTATGCACGCGTGCACGCGCCTGTAAACCTGAGTAAGACAAAGTGCGCGTGTGAAAGTGTGAGTGCGCGCGTGTAAGCCGGAGTAAGCATGTATAAGGCTGTTTAAAGATCTGTAAGCACGTTTGCGCTGGTGTGCGCGCGTTTTAACCCGAATAAGCAAATATTAGTCCGTCTAAGAATGTGTGCGTGCGTGTGAGCTGCTGTGAGCGTGTTTGCGCTTGTATGCTCGTCGCTCCCCCCTGAGGAAACAGAAAGAAAAAAGGAAGCACAAGAAATAGTAGAAAGCTATCAGGGAATACTAGTAGAGCTAGCTGGTGAAAACAATCAGAATCAGGCAATTACACAGGCAGAACACTAGCCCAGCCCAGCACTTAAAACTCTGCAAACAACAGTGCAGTTTGTTTCTCTCAAGAGACACTGCAACACTGGAGTAAGCTACTAGAAGTGAAAACTGAAAAAGCTTCACTTAGACTGAAAATGCTAGAGGCTGCCATTGTTGTTATAAGGCGACATATGCAACATGCTGAGGGTGGTGACAATGCAAATGCTGCCAGACAACCCACAGTGAGGAGATGGAGAAGAGTGTACAGGCCCAGGGTCACCTACCAGGGGTTACATGAGCTGGAGATAGTGGAGCGCTATAGAGTGGACAGAGACCTCCTGTAGCAAATTGTTGAGCTGTGCAGGCCACGCCTCACACACAGAACCAACAGAGGGAACCAAAAAAGGGGGAAAAAAAAATTGGGGTTTGGGGGGCCCAAAATTCCCTTATGGTTAAAATGAGGTTAGGATAGTGAATGCATTTTTACATAGCAAATGAGCACAGTCAGTGGAGTGTAGGAGTGGGGGGGGGGGGGGGGGGGGGGGGGGGCGGGGGGGGGGGGGGGGGGGGGGGGGGGGGGGGGGGGGGGGGGGGGGGGGGGGGGGGGGGGGGGGGGGGGGGGGGGGGGGGGGGGGGGGGGGGGGGGGGGGGGGGGGGGGGGGGGGGGGGGGGGGGGGGGGGGGGGAAAAAAAAAAAACAAAAAAAAAAAAAAAAAAGAAAAAAAAAAAAAGGGGAAAAAAAAAAAAAAAAAAAAAAAAAAAGAAAAAAAAAAAAAAAAAAAAAAAAAAAAAAAAAAAAAAAAAAAAAAAAAAAAAAAAAAAAAAAAAAAAAAAAAAAAAAAAAAAAAAAAAAAAAAAAAAAAAAAAAAAAAAAAAAAAGGGATAACGGGGTGGGTTGATGCCCAAAAGGGTTTTAAAAATGAAGTTGGGGGTGGGGGCCTTGGAAGTTTCCAGTTAAATCTAAAAAGATGAAACGGTGGGAAAAGAAGGGAAATTTGGAAGGGTTTCGGGGAAAAAACCAAAGTTTTCAAAGTGAAATTGGAAACCGGATGAAATCATTAAAGTTTTTTAAAAACCAGAAAGGGAAGACACTTTCAGGGGTTGAGCTTTAATTAAAAACCAAATTTTCCCATCTTGTATTAAAAAGCTTTTAGGTTTTTCGGATGCTCTTGGAAACCCAGAAAAAAAAAGACTTAAAAAACCCTTTGGGAACCCCCTGGTGGGGTTTTACTGGAAAACCCCGCCCGAATTAAAGGGCAAAAAAGAAATCCTTGAAAACCATGGCCAAAGGGGAACCCCAAATTGGCTTTTGGAAAGGGGTCTAAAAATTCCCTGGGGAAAAAAGTATCCAGGTTTTAATAACCCAAAAACTCCGGGGGTTTTTCCAAAGGGGTCCCAAAACCCCCCAAAAAGGAAAAAATGAACCCTAAAGGGGAATGACTGGGTGGGGGCGTTAGAGTAAAAAAAGGGGTCCTGTACAAATTTTCCCCAAAAAAAGGGGCCTAAACACCAAAGAGGCTTAAAGTGAAAAATTTTTTAAAATTTAAAAAGGTATTCCCAAGAAAACTGGGGGGTTGGGGATTTTAAAAGGCCAAAACGGATAACCTTTAAAAAATTAAGGAAAATTTACAGAACATTTTAATTAGTGGGGTTTTTGAATAATTTTTCCCAAAAAGAAAATATTTTAGGGAAAGGGATTCACTTAAAATAAAAAACCCAATAATTAAAAAGGGTTCCCTAAATGATTGTTGTTTGAATTTAAAAAAATGGTCTTGCAGCTTAGACCCCCAAAATTGGATTTTTAGTGTAAAAAAGAAAACCTTCCCAAAAAAAAAAAGAAAAATCAAAATTTAAGGGATAAATTTAAGTTTAAAAAATTAAAAAGAAAAAATTAAAAATTTTAAATAAAGAGAAAAAATTTACAAAAAAGTGGACCTTGACAATAGGAAAAGAAAAATTAAAAAAAGGAGATTTACAAATTATAAAAAAATAAAAAAGTTAAAAAAAATGTTTAAAAAATAATAAACCCACCCAAAAAAATTTGGGGTTTAAAAAATTTTGAAAAAATTAAATTATTAAATAAAACAAAATAACAAATTTACCCCCTCCGGATAAAAAAAATTTGTTGGGAAAAGGAAAAAACCCCCATAAAAATTTTCAAAACAGGGGAAAAAAAGAAAAAAAAAAATTTTAAAAATTTTAACCAAAAACCCAAAAACCCGGGTTAAAATAATTTTGGGGGGAAAAATAAAAAAAAACAAAAAAAAAACTTTTTTAGAAAAAATTTACAAAAATTAATTTTTGTAATGGAAAAAGAAAAAAAAAAAATTTTAAAAAAAATTTTCCCCAAAATTTAAAAATTTTTAAATTCCTTTAAATAAAAAGGGGAAAATTTTACAAAGTTTATTGGGAAAAACAAAAACCCCCCAAAAAAAGGAAAAAAAAGAAAACCTAAAACCCCCTTTGTTTTCCAAAAAATAAAAAAAAAGGGGAAAAAATTTAAAAAAATTTTTATTTTAAAAAAATAACTAAAAATTTGGGAAAAATTTTTAAATTTTTGGAAATAAAAAAAGAAAAAAAAAATATTTTAAAAAAACTTTTTTAAGAAAGGAAAAAAAAAATTTCCAAAAAATTTTAAAAGGGCCCTTTTTAAGAAGAAAAAAAAAAGGGGGGGGTTTTTTTATGGAAAATTTTTTTTATAAGAAAAACACCCCAAGGAAATAATGCAAATTTTCCCAATGAGAAATATAGAAACAACAAAATAGATATTAGTATTAATGAAATGTTTTATGATGGATTAATTGACCAAGGAACTTATAAATACTTGAAGGTAGAGAAACCAAAAATACCTACAATATTTGGTATACCCAAAATACATAAATGTGAAACAGACCCTCCTTTTAGACCAATTGTGGCAGCAGAAGGGTCCAAAACATATCCTTTGGCAAAATATGTAGATAATAAGCACAAGAAACTTTGGACATCTAAAAAATACAGTTTTAAGGGATTCCTGGGACTTGTTAAAAGCAGTCTCAGATGAATTAAACCATGAAAACCTGTTATTTGTTACTATAGACATTATCAATCTATTTTCCTCAATACCACATAAAGAAGGGATGGAAATGCTGGAAGAAATTATATATGAAGACAATCCCCGGGATTCATGAACCTTGCGCCAGGCGCCCGCATAGCGTTGGCGTTATAACGCCAAATATGGCTGCTGAGCGATTCAGGTATGAATGAATTCCACGTGCACTACCGGCGTGCGCCGGACCGTCTCCGCCCCCCGGCGTAGGTATGCAAAACACACTGTGTGCGGTATTGCACCATGCAAATGAGGGCAATAGCGATCCACGAAGTGGCCCAGGGGAAAGCGTAAGAACGAAATGAAAACCCAAAAAAAGCGGTTTACATTTACCCAAACATCCCGGGAGGAGTAACGGAAGGCTGTCAAAGTCAGGTATCATATAGGTGCAATATGCCAATGTGGAAAGGCACCGAGAATGTCCAAAGAAAATATGCACAAAATGTAAAAAATGACATAAAGGGACGTCGTAGAAAGAACAGCAGACCCCCGGGATGTGTGCACAGAAGTTGTAAAGCAATGAAATAATATGATAACGTCCAAAAAGAGCATTAGAACACAAATCAGCTGCACAGCCACCACACACCATAGTATGTATGTAAAGCTGCAACCCCAGCGCAATGGTTGTCAAGGAGTGGAGTTTTGGGGCCCGTAACCAGGTATTAGTAGTCAATTCCATGCAAATGAGGCAGATAATAGTGAATCGCAAAAGGGGCCCAGCGTAAGGATGGAGAAAAGGGCGGGCGGTACTACACCGAGGAGTGGCCAAAATACATGTCAACCACACAGGGGTGCCATGAGGAGGAAGGATATTGGAGGACAGCAAATCTGGGCTGTACAATGCACATCAAAACATCATGACTGGCGTGTTAGGAAATAGATCGCTGACAGTACAGAATGCCGTGCAAATGCATGTGCACGAGGATGACTCGTTCCCGAAACCAGTCATGTGGCCTCACCGTCAACAACCAGGGATATAGGAAGGTAATCCGGAGAATCGAGGAAATGCGGAAGCAGTGTAAATGTATCCGTAATGAGCAATTAACACCAATCAATGCAGGAAGGGCAAACGCCGTCAGCTGATAAGTCTGCATGCAGGATCCTGCAGAAGGGGAAAAGGGGGAGGCATTTGAGAGCAAAGAAAAAGGGGATGTAGTAGAAATGAAAAAGATCAAAGAACCGAAATAGCACAGCCAAGTACAGAGGTAGCATAACTGCGGCTGCAGATAAAATGCATCATATGCCATGTGCCTGCAGGATGCAGTAATGTAAGATGCCAGGGGAAGGCAATGCAGGCAACTGTAATGTAACACTACAGGCAGTACCGTTGCAGCTGCGGTAAAACCACGGAAATAATCCATGGATGGGGCGCGACACACCCAATGACATCCCCGGGGTATACAGCACAACAGTAATAAATGTGAATGCACAACACACAGGGGATTTCCCAAACGCCGCACCGTGGGGTGTAAACAGGGGGGGAACTTTTAACATGTATATGCTGGGTGCCCCCGTGGCCGTGATGCATAGGTATGTGGCAGAGACAGGGAGTTGGGGGGTGGTGCCGACAACCCGTGGGCCTCACAGGAGAAGGAGAGTGTTCAGACCAAGGGTGACCTACCAGGGGCTGCGAGACCTGGAGATAGTGGGCGCTACAGGGTGGACAGGGACACGTTACAGCAAATAGTGGAGCTGTGGGGCCCGGCGCCTGAGAACAAGAGACAACAGGGGAGCCCATCCCAGTGGACACAAAGGTATGTGTGAGCTTGCGAATACTGGCTACAGGTACCTTTAAAAGGGCCCCACGGGGACATAATGGGCATCTCACAGGCATCAGCATCCAGGGTACTACACCAGTTCCTGGATGCCATGTTCCCAATGCCCATGAGCACATAAAGTTCCCCACATCTCAGGAGGAGTTGGCTAGCAATATCGCCGCTTCCACCGTGTGGCACAATACCGGAGGTCCTGGGTGCGATAGACTTGCGAAATAGAAATCAAGTCACCACCTGGGGAGCAGGGTGACGCTACATAAACCGCAAGGGATACCCCTCCATCAATTGCCAGGTCGTGTGCAATGCGCAGGGCATTATCATGGATGTGTGTGCTGGCAGCCCTGGAAGCTACCACGACTCCCATATCTGGCATGCCTCACAGCTGTATCAGGTATTCGCCAGTGGGGACATCACACAAGGTCACCTTGTGGGGGATGCTGGCCTCGCACTGGAGCCGTGGTTGATGACACCCAGCAGAGATGCACACACACTCATGCAAGAACCCCCATAATGAGGCACCCCCAAAAAAGAATAATCATGGGCGTGTGTTGGGATGTTGAAATCACGGTTCCGGTGCTTGGATACATCCGGTGGAGCCTTGCAGTACTCTCCAGGCACAAGTGCCCACATATTCATAGTATGTTGTATGCTACACAATATGATTCTGCGGAAACAGCTGCTGCAGGGACATAATGCCGGAGGGCCACCAAGCCCGCCACAACTGCCAGGGCAAGCACAGGCACAGGGCGGCGCCACGGACCCCTGAGCCAGCCCCAGTAGGTAGGGGTACCCAATATGCCTCGCCCTGGCAAAGGGGGAAGGGCACATACTTTGACAGTGTAGGCCCCATGGACTGACACCTCCTGACCTGCACACACAGTAAAATGGGCCACACAAACATGTCCGCCCGTAATGTGTACCGTATGGCGGCTTTGTGACTCCAACAAAGGCACCGCCAAACACTGCACACCCAATAGCCAGCAGAGCATGGAACGCCAACACCTAAACCGCCCGGTTCAACAGAAAGGCGTAAAGCTGCCACTATCCCCCAAGTCGACCACACATGTCGCATGTGTATACTCAGTTAGGGAAATACATATCAGTACACATGTAGAAATATATGTACCCATACACAGATAGAAAGTACAACAGGGTAATATGGAACCCAGGGTTGAAGGTTCACAGATAAGTAAGGGCGAAATCACCACATATTAAACATAGTGACCGACAACCCGATCATCCTGGAGGGTGGGCAGGGCAGGTAACGCCAGCCATGGAAATGTTAACCTGCATCAATACATATCCGCGTGTCGGGATGGTCACCAGTCCACGGTACAGAAACGGGATATGTGTAGGGTCACCACCTGTCCCGTTGTGGGGGACAGTCCACCTTTGGGCAGTTGTGTCCTGAAAAAACATTGACAAAATGGCAAATGTCCTGAGATTGTAGGACAAAACCATTTCCCATAATTACTGTATTAGTTGCACAAAACAGTTATATTGTAGAAGAAACATCTAAATATGATAATAAACAGAATAAGCAACTGTAATGCTACATCGTGTATTCCGTCAAAAAGTGAATCGCTGTCCTTTGTACGGGCCCGGGTGTGTGTTGGCATGCAAAATCGGGCGTTTCTACTAAAATTTCCCACATTGGCCATTTAAAAAGGTGGCAACCCTACATATGTGTGTCATATCCATAGGACATGAGTGCGGAGATACACGCCGCCACGGCGTCCAACGTAGGTATTGTTTTCCCCGGGTGGCGGAAAGCATACCAGTGAATTTATGCGACATTATGAGGGGGCCTCATCTGGGGTGTAAAACAGTTCATGTTCCTATTTCCTACAAGTTCCACATTGAAAATGTCTCTCAAACATCCATTGTTAGGAATGTATATAAATGACATCCTGGTAAATAGAATGTACTCATAGTAAGTCAGTAAAGGTTCTTCACTGTAAGTAAATCAGCATATCATAATCAACCTATGACCTACTTAGCTGAAGTTGTCACTATGCCATTACTATGTGTTCCACATTATGCCCATGTGTTTCACATTACTACTGTGTGTGTTCCCCACCCCGGAAATAGAAGGTTGACAGCCATGGCGGCAATATGTGTATGTGTGAGGTGAGGTTGTCGTGTGTTCCGCTGTGTGTGTGTAATGTGGGGCCAGTGTAAACTGTGTATGAAGGTGACATGTCACGGGGGAGTGTAATAACAGGCGTAGGCATACAGTACAGGAACCATAGGCGTATGTACAGCAGTACCCAGAAAGTAGTACTAAATCTCCTCAGTGGCTATGCACGTGGCGGCGTAAAATGATGCAAGGCGCAAATGTCCCAAAGTGTACCGCAGGGCCATAGCAAAGGAGATGCAAAGGGCATGTACAAACCACGACCGTGGTATGGGGGCCATGGTAGACTCCACCGGCCCGTTGGCAAGGGTTACACAGCATCAGGCTTTAGGCGAAAATCGAATGTGCCATCCGGCACCGATCGTGAACACACGGTCCGGTAAATACCGCGGTGTGTTCCACGACCGTGGCGTAAGAAAAACCACGAATAGGAGGCTACCGGTAGCATACAGTCCGCCCCAAGTATAGGACCACAATCACCGTAACTATCAGCGACAAAATGCCAATGGATGGTACGCGGAGGGAACACCCGAATATATAACCGATGTGAAGGAGGAATCGTGCAGGAAGCACACATGCAGGCGATACCGACAGCGGGCGACATCAACAAAACAAACTTTCCCCGGAACAACAGACAGGTAACCGCAGCTCCCCAAGCAGGGTGGGAGCACACACACAAGCATATCGGGTATGTAAAATGCAAGACTCACACCCGTACCCGTCACCCACATCCGCAGATATACCCCATTGCACATATCAAAGGGATAACAGCTAAAACCGTAGCAAACACATACAGGCAGTGAATGACAGCGGCATACCCACAACAAGCCCCGGGGGAAACACTAGCAGCGGCTGATGCATCCATGCTTTTATGTACAGGAAAATAACAGCCATGTAACACATTTGAATGCACAACGCCATCGACGGGCCCCGCCAGGACAGGGGGACCCACTTTCGAACACAATACCATACCCAACACACACAATCCACGGCTAACACCACAGCGAAATGTACCCGACACCACACATAGGGGATGCAGTCACACAAACATGATACAATACATACCAACCTCACGAAGGTATTGCAAATAACCAAGGGCCCCCGAGGAAAGAACCATGGCCTAGTCCCCGGGCGTAGCAAAAGGAAGGGGATCACCGCTGATATCCCATAAGTACACACCGAGGAACAGCTATTGGCCTGTTTTAACCCACATGGATGGGGGAATATAAGGAAGACTCCTGGATATTCAAACCGTATGTTCATCCCGAACCCATACAAGAAAACAGAATCAAGGGAATTGGGGACGCAAAAAAAAGGGCCCGGAAAGGTATGTCGAACCCACAAATTTGTACTGGTGTGAAACATCGATCGTATGAAATCTGTACAGTATGTAAACGGTGTGTGTAGGTAAAGATACCTGTCCTTCAGGCAGAGAAAGGTTGGATATGTAATGCAAAATCGCGCAGCCTACCAACAACAGTGGACAACGTGTGCACAGCCGTGGGTCAACATGTAAACACCGGGAAAACCCCGAGGCCCGGCTTGCCCCCCTTTCAAAAGGCCAAAGGGGGAAACCGTCGGGACACACTTCAGATGTTACAGGTGGACACATACCCATGGTCAGTACAAAGGTTAGAACTCTACTCTTTTGCATAAAGAAAGGTGTATTCTTGTAGCAGTTCAGTTGCTTATTGTGTGTCTTGTAACAGTTAGGAATGTACATACATAAATAAGTATGTTATGCAACTCTTACATAAGAATGGGATATAGTGATGTCCCACAATCTCAGGACATTTGCCATTCATGATAAAGTTTGTCAGGACACAACTGCCCAAGGAGGGACTGTCCCTTGCAAAGTGGCACAGGGGGAACCCTACCCCAGGTCTGCCATAGGGGTTGCAAACACAGAACAATGCCACCACCCCCCCGATGCTGGCAGTGGATATCCAACACTGAAGTGCCACAGCAGGGGATAGGACATTTATGTATAGTGTCACAGCACACATGTGCATGGGCATATACCGTCGATGTCATACGGAATGTGAGGGCACCTATCCGCAGTAGGCGACTATGTCAATTATTTTAATGAAAGCTGGCATGATGGATATGTTCAGAGATCATAGACAGTATCACAGGCATAGCATGCATGAGGGAAACGATGGGCTAATGTTATATACATACACAAGATATGTATGGCCTGCACATATGGGACAATGTAGTAGCAGAATAGGTCCCCGAAATGGAGGTAACAGCAAGTGACCATGTCCAAACGTTCCATAGCAGGTGCAATGTGTGCCACAATGATGTCCAGCAGGGCCGTGTGTAAACACATGTGCAATGTACACAGTACTAAACCCCATGGTAGTGACCACTAAACGGCAGAACTGGATTACAACTTTCATGTCTATACAATACTTCCGCTGTGGTTGTACCATCGGTGCCTGTCACCCACCAGCAAGCCAGCCATCACGCCACTAGTGACACAGTGTGGCCCTGTGGGATGTGCACAGGACCTATGTCCCACAGCATGGTGTGTGTCCAGTCTGTGGATGTCACACGGGCGCCGGGCTGAGCAATGTGGCATGTGTTCACACAAGCAGGACTGCTCCTCCCCTCCCCACAGAAAACGCCATGTGGGGTACTACATGCATCAGTACTGTGGAGAACAGGGGCCCATTGCAGAGTACATTACCCCCCTGTGTTAGTGGCATCAGGTGAGCACAGATGTGTTACATGACTGTCATTTGCATATGTAAACTGTCTGAGCTGGGTAGGGGCACAGCATGACTATACTGAACATGTAACGTTGTATCCATTGTGTAAGGTACACCACACATGTGTTATTGTAACATGGCCTGCGTGTACATGTTTTATGGCACAGGTACAAGGGCACCCAAGGTATCAGCTAGACATACGGTCCAGAAATGTGTAGTCCTGCACATGTGTCCCCACATGGTGTAATATGGCAACCACAGCACCATGTGGGCCATGTGTGTGTACATCAACCATGTACAACGTGATATGCCTGTATAGGGACAGTATCCATGTGATACACCCCGCATGACTGTCAGTATGCAAAGGTGATGTGTATGCACTATGTGTGATGTAACTGATGCAATGATATCTACATGATATATCTGCCACACTGACACCTGTATGGGTGTCAGCAACATGAGTAGGATGAGCTAGAATGCTGCCAGGTATGTAGAAGTGGTATATGTAGGCATGTACAGTACTGTGTGACAGAGGCAGTGGGGTTGCAAATACTGAGCATGAGGGGCCACATGTCTGGGGAAACGTGCAATGCCACATGTCCCTGACATGTTGTAGTTAGCATGAATGCCTGCACCACTGTGTGAACTGTACAGAAGGCACATGGCGTAACATGCCGATACATAGGGCGATGTGATGCGGGTTGTGTACACTGGCAATAGCATAAAGTGGAATGGTGCTGAAGGGCAAAGAGCGGATCATGTCTGATGTGATACCCTCTGTACCACCCCACCCACCCATGCAATAATATGACAGGTGGCCAGCATGGGATGTGGTGTGCTGTGGCGAAAGAAGCCCAACAAGGGTGCCAGGAAAGGCATGCGGGTAGTCAATGAGTGTGGGAAGCATGTATGTCAAGATGTGGCCCAGTGCCATACTGAATGGCCCAGTCATGGGTGTAGAGATGCAGCCCCATACGTGCAATGCAGTACCATCCATGTGTAGTGTGATAGATGTGGTAGTGTGGTGGTCAGGGTGCACAACGTACATGAATGGGCTAGCAGTCACTGATGTGTGCTCCCAGAGACATGTAACAGCCAGGTTGGCGGGATACAACAACTACGGTGGTTGGAGGTGACATTGGGACTGTGTTCCCAGACATAACATGTGCATGCCAGTACTATGTATGTGTCCACAGGGTTAATACAATGTCGAGGAAAGGATTGGAACCCTGTAGTGAGTGGGGGTGTGTATTGTTGGTAGGTACCCCATTGGCAGGCAGGATGCCAGCAACATCTGTGTCGTCAATGCCTGCATGACCGTGGTATGCTGCATTGAATGTGGATGTAGTCAAACAGCAGAGACATACCACCACACTGCGTGAGGGCCCACACTGCAATGTCTGGCAGTCATGTGTAGGTAGCTAGCTGTGGAGTATGTCATGCACCAGCAGGACACACCATGACTGTCAAGTGACACACAACACACAGGTGAACAAAACTACCGTGCAACAGCCTGCACATGTGCCCAAAACCCCGTGTGCATGGAACAGGAATACCACTGTGGCGTCTGTGAAAGTGCCAGCACCACCATGTCTCAGTGTGGAATAGCATGGTCCCTACCAGTTTTTTAATGTAGCAGAAGTGCACTGTGATCACTGTTGGCATAGGCACATAGACTGACCATCGGACGGGGTGCCATGCGCTCAACTACCTCTGTCAGTGGATGTCAGTAATACCGGCTGTAGTGTGTATGTACCATGCATGCTGCTATGGTTGTGTGCTTAGGGTGTGGCTAGCAGGGATGGTAAGCATGGATGTTCAGCAAACAGAGGGGAGGTGTGTAGGCCTAGCATACAGACACATGGAGGTTTGGTGCTATCTGAGGGTAGTGTAGGTATGGTATGTTTCGTGTAATGAGTCACCCAGCTAAGCGTACTGCTAGGCCAAGCATGTGTGGGTACTGGGAGTCCATACTAGGGAAGGTCGTCTTCCTGGCAATACATACCAGCACCAACTGTCCCAGGTGCAATGTACAGCATGCCAACCCTCACTGGCATGTAACCTGTGGTGTACAGTGTCTGCACTGTCGCGTGTCACAATTTTAGTGGCCAAAACATGGGTATCTGAACATGGACCACCTATGATGCAATGTGTCATGGAAAAATACAGTATGTGTGAAAATCACGGGGGGTGTGGGACCCACCCACCTGTGTGTGTTGCAGTCCGGGTATGTGACTGGGGGGTATGTTCTGTGAACAGTCTGGACTGGCAGGTGTGCGTGTAGGGCATGGAGGCAGGTCCCAGGCACTGAGATAAATGACATGTGTGCTGTACTGTGTGTGCAGTGCTACTGTACAGCACAGTGGAGGGTGTAAGCATTGTCACACATCACTGCATGCTGTGCCTACCTGTGACAGCCCTGCCAGAGACAGACATGTGACACCGCTGCACAGGCAGCATAGCATGAGAAGATGTACATGTGGGCTGCACACCTTGAATGTCCCCCGTCATGTGTCCCGGGGTAGTGGGGTACAAGCCGACTATCAGACTGGACAAACAGCACATGCCTGCATAACAACAGTATGACCATAGTCAACAGTCCCAGTGACAGAGTAGGCCAATGTAGACTACCCCTGCATGCAGACCAGTGGCTACTGGACACCTGGCTAGACACACACCTGGACGGTTAATTCACCATTGAGCCATCACATGTCCACGTCCATGTGGGCTATACAATGTCATCACAGGGTGGTCACAATAGCAGGTGGCAAGGCAGACACGGTGTACCAGGTGATGCGTCATGTGTGCATATCTTGACTACCACACCCGTTCACATGTCTGCTACATACTGGTGCTTGATGTTTACTGTTACTTGATGAATGGTACTCCACTGTCACCCTCTACACGGTCAGCTGGCACAGGTGTGTTGTGACTGGTGTAACCCATGTTTGCACAGGATACACACTGCTGTTGTAGGCAGCCATGCTGGTGGCCACCAGTGATATATGCAGTGGTCATACAAACATACCGTACACAGTGTTCAGGCAGGAATGTCAATTGTCGTGGAAGATGTGCTGCTATGTGAATGTGGGTGTTTGTTGTGAATGTCACACATCCAGAAGACACCATCTGGTGCAGTCATGGTTGTCAACACCGGTACACACATCCACAGCAGTCAGAACCCAGCCCCGACAATGTGTGTCAGTCACCCTTGTACTGTGTGACATATGTGCACATGGCGGAACACCTCCCACTGTCATCTAAGCTGGCTACATGATGGCTGGAATGTGCTGTAGAAATGTACAATGCTGGTAGCCCAATGAAGTACCTGGAATCAGACACAGTACACTATGTCAGCCATGTAAACCATGCACAACAATGACTGCCCAACAGACACAAACAATGCATTGACACATGGAACATGTGCTCATGACAACCCCCCCGGGTATGTTGCACATATAGATGTACAATTGTCATCTATGGCCATAGCATGGATGCAGACACACATACTCCACAGGTAGTACCATGTGATGTAGGTAGGGGGGCATTGGGGGTGTATATGTCACAGTAGATGTACACAGTCATGTCGTGCATACCCTCATGTAGGGGTAGCTGTGGTATGTCACTACTGGACATGCCCAACAGATTACCATTTTCCCCAGGAGATGTGTTAGGTGTGTACCACATGTGACATGCTGACAACTATCTGCGATCTGTATGGCTCCCGGTGTACCTGTCTCACAATGTCTGTGATGGGTGCAAAGGCACATAGTATGGTTTTGTATGCACACAAGCCGCACAATGCTGCATAGCCTGAACATACAGTACAAGGAGAGAGTGGGTTGATAGCAACCCACAGGTGGAGATGGGTATGGGCGGCCCACAACCACATGTGTGTGTACGGTGTTCACGTCCATGACACATGAGCATCTGAGAGGCTAGCTTTGTTGTACAGGGTCGCATGTACATATGTTCAGCAACATCCCTGTATGTCCCACCACTGGCCTGTGGACCGACAGACAACCACCAAATGTGCAGGTATCAGATGTGCACGGCACATCACAGATGCCTCCCAGAACAGGCCTACCATGTAGACATGTGCACAGTAGGTCTCGCCACCTGCAGTCAAACACGTTAGGTGCCAGACCACACCAATAGTCCAAGCAATGACACAGTAGGGCGGGCATGCCTCTGAGTATGTATGACTGTGAATGGCTCCGGCAAGGCAACATGGCCGTGTCACCTTTGGGAACAACAATGTGAATGGGTCGTATGTGTGGGGGGTGCATCACGTGTGTAGGGTGAGTTGGGCGATACCATCAGTGGGCCTGCTATGTGAACATCCATGTCCCCATACATGGATACCTCTGCTGAGGCCAACACCACATTCACACAGGGAGGGATGGCGGTGTGTAGTGCAGCAGCAGACATGTGGGTGGCAGCGGGCAATGTATGAACGCATATATGACACCCACATCAGTTCAGGCGAATAACCATGTGCATGGGATAGCGGTGTGTGTACACATACAGCACTGTGTCGATCAACATCCCAGCACATAGCACCTGCCAGGGCTACAGTGTATGCATGGATGTGTGATACCTGCATGCACCACACACCCCCTCAACAAGCAGCGTCAGCATACCCGCTGGAGGACAGTGACCACACCATGGTGGAAAACATGTTGAATGGCCAAATTCACACAGCTATGACACTAGCAATGGACAGCCACCCTGCCAATACCGTCAGCCCCTGGGTGGGTCACACCCATTGCCATGTATGTGGCATACCCTGCCATATCATGCAGAGATGACCAGCAAGGCTGCATGAGCTATCACAGTCCCACATGGTGCAATGGAAAAAAGGCACTCTCACTATCAACTATACACAGTTGTAATGTGGGGGCGATGCACCCTGTCATGTTACAGGTGCTGTGTGATGCTCTGCACAATGTGTGCGTGTACATGCTATGCATGGCCTTTCCTGCTAATGTGTCATGGTTACACATTGCTCCATTCTATCACTTTAAACACAGGTGAGCTGGGGCAAGTTGCCCAAACCCCGGGTACAGTGCTGTGGGGAAAGTACATGGCAAAACACATGCATGGGCAGGTGTCCATGTGTATGTGTACAGTGCCGCTGGTGGCGTTCACAATGGACACGGACGTGATCTGTACTGCCATATACACAGCGTACAGGTGAACAGTACCCAACGTCACATGGGGACTTATGCCAACTGATATGGACATAGGTGCAGCCAGGTACACATGTCCATGGCAGGCTAACATCTACATGGTGCGTGCACAGTGTGATGGGGTGGCACACAGATATGATGTGACACCCAGTGCTCAATGGTGTGAAGCCACAACATCGGCTGTGTCCCCGCCACGATGCCCTTCACAGATCACTGTGCAGATGTCGTACATGTCATAGCAATGTATTTCCAACAGTATGCCAGCACAGCAGTGTGAATGTGACCTGCCACCATCATTATGTCTTCCAGATAATGCCACGGGGTTCCCCCAAAAGGGAAAGGAGGAGGTCATCATACCATACCTCCAGAGTAACTACCCCTGTTTAGCCATGTCCCACAGCGGGCACAAGAACGGCAGGAGGTGTGGGGGGGGTTGTGCAGGGGGGTGAACAGCGTGGGCGGAACCAACCGCACATACCAACAAATCCGCAGGCAGTGCACAGACCTGATCCGGCATGCAAGACAGCGTGCCGCTGCAATCGCCAGGCAACAACGTGGGACAGGTGGTGGGCCACCAACACAGCCCCCACTCACAGCTACGGAGGAGCTCCTGGCCAGTCTGGGGACACCCACGGAACAACAGCAAACCCCGCGTCCATCGTGCAGGTGGGTGTCTCCCGAGCTTTGAGCCTGGAGCCCCATGGTAAGTCAGTGTTGCATGTTTGTATGATAGGGGAGGTGGGTGTGGGTGTCATAGTACAACACATGATATAGCAATACATGCCAGGTATATGGCCACACAAGATGCAAACCATTGTATGCTATGTTGTGTTAGCAGACATGTGCATAGCACATGCAACCACAGAAGCATGATGTGTCATGCACAGTGCTGACCGTGGAGATAGTAATGGCTAATGTGTATACCTTTGTGTAATGCCTTTACAGGTACGTCTGGCGTGTCGCAAGGACAAGGGTCTGTTGCAGGTAAGTCTGTTGCCAGTCAAACGCATGTTCTGCTGTATTGATATTCCCCATGTGTCTAGGCATGACATGCTCACCTGTGTGTGGCCCCCTCACGGTATACAGCTCGCACCCCCCGCCATACACACCACCCATGAACAGTAGATACCCCCGTTCCCGTGAGTGGTATGACACCACACAACCAATTGGTGTGTTACGTGCATTCAGCTATGCATACAATGGTGTAGGTGTTACACAATGGCTGCATGTGTAGTATGCATTGGTATGCCAGTGCAGTATGGACACAGTACCACAGAGTGAGCTGTGGTCAGGCCAGAGGACAGGTGTTAGCAATGAGACGCATGCCCCTGCATCGGTGCTGCGTTGTGACATGGCATGCCATGTCCCATGGGGGATGTCGGGCTGCAGCATTGTCACACCATGATATGACCTCTGCACAACATTGCAGACATACACACTGTCAGCATATCCGTAGAGAATGTGACCGTCACACTATTGGGTTGTATGTCACATGGGCCACCACCGGGCCGTGTGCACAATGTCTCCCACTCACAATTGTCTATGAGTCAGACAGACAAGGCCAGGGTTTGGATACCTACAGGCATGTTTCCCCACAGCACATCCACAGTGGGTACTCACCATTGCACCCTGTACACACATAGTGGGTTCATCAATGTAGTGGACCCCCTGGACATCTGATGTAGTACACCAGTGACAGCTACTACAGGTGCCTCCAATGTCCACCATATATGTGCTGCTGAGCAGCTGAACTGACTTACAGACCTGGAAATGTAATGCGTCCAGGTCACGCTGAACACATAGCTGTGTCCTGCTACTGTGCAGTGGCACAGACCCCCACCACACACCGTACAGTTTGCAAAAGCTCACAGCAACGTCCTGCACAGTCATCACTGTTACACATACATTGTATCTGTACACTGTACACATAACACTGCACCATGACAGCCATCGTGATGTTGTGCATGCGGTGGGATACCCTTTCCACCTGTCCACATGATCCCCACATGTTTGCGGTGTACATTAAAAGTGTTGGCAGCCA
Source organism: Protopterus annectens (assembly GCF_019279795.1). Taxonomy (NCBI): domain Eukaryota; kingdom Metazoa; phylum Chordata; order Ceratodontiformes; family Protopteridae; genus Protopterus; species Protopterus annectens. The sequence goes on along the minus strand of NC_056729.1, from coordinate 218,797,375 downwards.
TGTGTACTCTCAACCTGCCTGCGGCCACACGGTGTATCACGCTGATGCATGCAAACTACCATGAATGTGTGTACTGCATGCCTACTAAATGACACCTGCCTGTTGTACTGTCCCCACCAGGGCAGTGTACATACTGCCACTATGAATGTCTGGTCTGCATTCACTGGTCTGTGTTGTGTGAATGCTGCATGCCACCTGCTTTATCACATGCATGCTGTGTGTGTGTTATGTGTTTTGTGTGTGTGTGTGTGTGTGTGTGTGTGTGTGTGTGTGTGTGTGTGTGTGTGTGTGTGTGTGTGTGTGTGTGTTTTGTGTGTGTGTGTGTGTGTGTGTGTGTTTTTTCTGTATTGTAACCGAAGGTATGTCTTTGTATTGACAGGTGCTGTAGGTGGGTTCCCCTCCTGCGGTCAATCTGATGCTAGTGTCCCCACAGATACTAGTGGTGATGACCATGTGCATGAGGCACAGGCAGGGTCGTCACAGGCAGAGCGTGTGCCACTGGAGAACATCACACATGCGTCCCTTGCATCCCTGCACACGGTGCAGATGCCGACACATCCCCCACCCCCATGCCCATAGATGACGGTCAGTCAGCGCCTGTTGTCCCTGGGCAGGAATGTGTGGTGGCTGCAGAAGGTGTGGGTACACAGGTGGTTGCCAGTGAAAGGGCTGGTGCAGAGCCACGCAGGCATGTGGCAGGTGCCCCGTGGGGAGCACCGCTAGACCACCTGCCGTACAGGGTGCAGCAGCTGGTATAACCGGGCGCATGTTCCAGACTGTAATGGCGGGGGAGGCGTGCCGACGGCAGAACCAGGAGGGCAGAGGCTGCAGAGGCCCTGCAATCCGTTCCTAAATGACAGCATCCAGGCATTGGCGAATGCACAACAGCATCTTGCCGATGTTCTGGATAGGAGATTGGCGAATGGCTGGTCTCCTCGACCGAGGCTTGGCCATCCTTGAGCGCGCGTCCGTGCAGGAACACCAGGTAGGGGTGAGGCAAGGGGGGTGGGCGGGGCCAGCAACACCACCTGCTGCAGGTCAGCGGGGCGTGCCACCTCCCATGCCCAAAAGACAGTGATGGTAGCAGTAGCACTGCAGCTGCTACTACACCATCCACACCAGGACAGAGCAGGCCCGTGGGCGTGGCCCGGGGCCGGCCCGTCGGGGGCATGTTTCCAGCGGACATGTGACTTCCGAGAGTGGACTGTCTGTACCTCCTTCCGGTCGTGCCCGTGCGACCCCAGGCGGCGGGTCACCCGCCCGGCAGACACAGTGAGCCGAAACACGTGCACTGTACAGTCAGGGGCTGCCACGCATCCCCCGTGTAGGCATCACAGATGACTGAACTGTGTACACACACCCCACACAGCAGACACAACTGTAGGGCTCCACCACCCCCACATGAAATTTCTACATAGTCATGCCCACTCAGTGCACTGGCCCTTACGCAGAGACATGATGTCATCCATTCGTACAGCCCATGCCTGTGGCACATATCACCCTGTGCATATGATTAAGTCTCTGCCCCCGTGAGCCACACCATCAATGCGGTTAAGCTAACATATTATGATGCACAGGGTGGACGATAGTGAGAGGTGTATGTGATACCTGTGTCCGCATAGTCGTGCTGTGTATGTTGTGGTGTGTGTTGGCTGGTGACAGGTGTGTATGTGATGTGTTTGTGACGGACATCATGCAGCAGACATACCATGCAGGACAGGTGCAGCATTCATTGATATGTGTACACAGTATGTGGGTGGTTACATTTTAGCACCATGTTCGTTAACCCGTTTGATACTGATGGTGTATTTGGCGTGCCTACTGGGAGCACTGTAATTATTTCCCCCCACATGTAGTCGGGGGGGTACCCACAGGCATGTCTGGCAAAATCAGCATAGCACAGTTACCCACATCCGGCATGGACCCCCTAGGTACATAGGCAAAATAAACGTAACAGGATATGTGCCCTACGACATGTGGGACCTACCATGACTGCGTGTGGCATCTAACCCCCCTCAGGATGGGGATACCATATCCATCAGTCCCCAATCCCTGGTCTAGCAGTGACACACAGAGGTTGACTGACGCATAACTATAGTCACACATCCACAGGGTCAGTAGCAGTCCTGGACAAAGGCAGTCAGGGCCTTTCCTTCACATGGCCTGGCACTCCTCCCGTGTTGTGGGTGTCTGGCCGTTACCCTGTTCCCCAGCACGTCCCACTCATCTGTGGGTTGAGGTGTCTGACAGCCCTTTGTGCCTGTGTTCCCATGGCGCCTGAGAGTTGGGACGTGCCCATGTCACCCAGGTCCGGCATGGCCGTGTATGTCGGGCACTGTTCACCACGGATCAGCTGTGCTGTGCAGATCCACAGCCAGTGTCCCCTTGGCCGTGCACCGGACACATGTCCTAGCACCGTCACCCCCGTCTTGGGGAAACGTTTGCGGTCCTTCCAGTGCTGCAGGCGTCAGGTTAGCTACAGGCCACATGTGCCATTGTACCAGTCATTGCACGGGTGTGTGATGTGTACGGGGGTACAATGAACACCCCCGATGTGGTTGCCATTGCATCCAGACCAGGAGGCCACAATGGAATGTCTGCACACGCACATTGCCATTGTGTGTGTTGACAGAGGTTGCCAACAGGTGTGGTAGCCATTTCCCCCTGAACACCACCCTTTAATGGCGTACCACCTACATGTGACATTGGGACGAACATGTTCTTCACACTGGGTAGGGCTGCACCTTTCTGGCATCTGGTAGCAGGCCATGGCTCTGGCACCAGTCAGCCATGTCTATGACGCCCTAGGTGGATGTCGTGTAACATGGGGTGCTGGGTATGTGGCCCGGGGTAGTCATCTGCATACCTTGTCTGCTACAATCCCCCTATGATTGCATGCACATTGGAAGGTCGGATGCCATATGGCAGGGTGCACAGGAGTGAGCCCTGTGGGCCTCCACTGGGTCCAGATATGAGTGTGACAAAGCACCTTCAGCACCAACCCTGTGTGGTGTGACCTCCAACCTGTGTGAGAAGCATCGGGTGACATATGTCCCCACATGTATGCTGGCGAGCCTTTACATGGGTCCCATGTGTAGTGTGCTCTGAACGCTCCCACCAGGTCATGGTACTGTGTGCAAACCAACACCCCATCAATGGCCTTGGTGAACACTCCAGACTGGGCGAGCAGGTTCGGGAGGCAGGATGGCGCGTTGACTATGTAGTTGTGGGTATGTTCCGGTATTGGCTGTACACCGCTATCTGTAACCATGACCACCTGTATGGACCTCCACACAGCTTTGCAGACAACACTTGTCAAGCGTATAGGGTGTGGCTGTTGACAGTCCATAGGAGCACTACCCTGGCATAGTGGGACCACAGATGCCATATGGCATCCATTGGGGACATAGCCCATAGTAAGGCTAACATGACACAGGCCGAGGGCCTCAAAGAGGATGGGTAGCACACAGCCAGGGAAACCATCGGTGCCCATTGCTGGGGTCAAAAGCCATAGAGATTTGGGTTCACCCCAGGCCATATGACATGTTTGGGAGGATACACTCTGGTGGGATGGATATGTTCCCTGTTGGGGGGGGGGATGTATGCATGGAACATGTCCTGTGGTATGCAGACAATGTCTGTGGGTGCAGTGACTGTTGTACCATTCTGGACCATTTCCAGCAGGTTTTGTGCCCCCCATTTCCTTTCCACAGTTAGGGAAGGCCCTGTGGTTGTCTCATGTGCCCTCTGCAGTACCAGGCCCCCAGGGGCCTGGATGTTGGTATGTGGGGCCGTATGGTGACGCCGGTATGAATGGGTGATGGTTTCCCTGGTACTGTCATTGCCCTGCCATGTAGTAGCTCCAACTGTTGATGTACAGGTAGTCAGTGGCTGCGGTCCACCACACCATGTGCCTACCTGTGGTGGACAAGGTCCTGATGTCATCATGTTTGCCTGTTGCAGACATGCATTTGGGTGGTCGGGAAGGCATTCGGGGGGCGTTTTTGGTCTGGCATATGTTCAAGATTGGCATGGAGCACATGTAGGGTACCACACCCGGGCATATGATGTGTGTGGTTTTCTGTGGAGAGGTCATCACTGAGGTCCCCCATGCTGGTGTTGGTTACAGTGAGTGGATGACCAGTGGATCCACTATACGGTCTTGCATCACCATTGAGGGCTGTACATCCTGTGTGGGGCATATCCTCACCATGTGTGATGGGCAGAACTGTCAGACATCCCCCCCCCCTAGTATGTATGGTGCATGGCTGTTTAACAGTGGCCAGGTGTGTGAACACCTGGGACTGCTGGCGTACTGTGTTGTGCCATGGGTAATGTTCCCAGGCTATGTATGGGTGGTTCATGTCACCCAAACGGTGCTGTTGTGAGAGCATGCCCACTCACCAGTGTCCTCAGGACATCTGTGAAGGTATCCTGTGTTTGGGAGGGTTGTCTGTAGCATGCAACAAACTGTAGGCCAGTCCTACACATGGTTAATTGCACCATATTCCCCCAGCAACAACAACCCTCTGTGGCATGACCGGGTTACTGTTGTGTGGCGGAAAACAGGATGGTCCCCATTCCGCCACCCATGCCGTCGCACCATGTGTATGCATGTCTGATCTGTGCCGACTCTAAGTGTCTGAGCATGCCCAGTAGGCAGCTGTGTAGATAGACACACAGCACAGTGCACACCCACCGCCGTCTGCAGTAATACCCGGGTGCATGCCTCTATCCCCTAAGCCCGGGCCCCGTCTGTGGCATGGCCAGGTTTCTGTTGTGTGGCTGGACACACACGGGTCCACATTCGCCACCCATGCCGTCCCATGTGTATGCATGTCTGCCCTGTGCCGAGTCTAAGTGTCTGAGCATGCCCAGTATGCAGTGATGTACTGATCAGTAGTTACTTGTTATTCTGGACTGCAGCACTAACGTGTTAGTGTCCGGCGACCTTGGGATGGTAACAGACTGCGTGACTGGCCCCTGTCCGAACACCGGGGGGCATTTTTCAAATGATTTTCAGTGGGGTTGCCCCCCCCTTTCCGTTGTGTTGGTGGTTTGTTGTTCTCTGTTGGGGTGTTTCCCCTGGTTAGAAAAGGGGTTTTGGTTCCCCCCGTTCCCTTTCCCCTTTTTTTGGGTGGGTGGTGTTGTGTGGGCCCCTGTTTGTGGGGTGGTTTTAAAACTTTTCTGGATGATTATGTTTTAGGGGGCTCCGGGCCCCCTTTTTCCTTTTTTGGGTTTTGCCACCCTATTTCTTTTGGCGTCCCCCCCCTACCCAATATTTTCCTTGGGGGGGACAGCCCCTTTTTTAAGGCCAAAACTCGGTAGGGGTTCTGTAAATGCTTCATACTGTAGTGAGTTCATGTAGATAGGCGTAGGTTCGACTCCGGCCCCCTTTTTTTCCGTGTGTGTGTGTGTGTGTTTCCAGCTGCCCCTGCGACTGATATGCTTTTAGGCGCTCCGCAAAACATGCCTTGGCTATTGCCAACCCATTGTCTTCGGGGGGCGTCAGCAGCCTACAAGTATGCCTGTGACAGGGTCTGTTTAGCAAACTCGGGAGCGTTCTGTAAATGCTTCATACTGTAGTGAGTTCATGTAAGATAGGCGTAGGTTCGACTCCGGGCCCCTTTCCGGGGTGTTTTTGTGTGTGTGTGTTTCCAGCTGCCTCTGCGAAATGAAAATGCTTTTAGGCGCTCCAAAAACATGCCTTGGCTATTGCCACCTATTGTCTTCGGTGGGGCGTCAAGTATGCCTGTGACAGCGCTCTGTTTAGCAAACTTTGGGGCGTTCTGTAAATGCTTCATACTGTAGTGAGTTCATGTAGATAGGGGGGTTCGACTCCGGCCCCCTTTTTTGTGTGTTTTGTGTGTGTGTGTGTTTCCAGGGCCCCTGCGACTGAATATGATTATGGTCGCTCCCCAACACATGCCTTGGCTACTGCCACCTATTGTCTTTCGGTGGCGTCAGCCTACAAGTATGCCTGTGACAGGGTCTGTTTAAAAATTTGGGCGTTGTGTAAATGCTTCATACTGTAGTGAGTTCAAGTAGATAGGCGTAGGTTGCACTCACGGCCCTTCGTCGGTCTGTGTGTGTGTGTCTCTGTGTGTGTGTGTGTGTTTCCAGCTCCCCTGCGACTGAAAATGCTTTTAGGCGGGTCCAACACATGCCTTGGCTATTGCCACCCATTGTCTTGCGGGTCGCAGCCTACAAGTATGCCTGTGACAGCGCTCTGTTTAGCAAACTTTGGGAGGCGTTCTGTAAATGCTTCATACTGTAGTGAGTTCATGTAGATAGGGGGGGTTCGACTCCCGGGCCCCTTTCCTGTGTGTGTGTGTGTCTCTTTTGTGTGTGTGTGTTTCCAGCTGCCCCTGCGACTGATTTTGCTTTTAGGCGCTCCGCAAACAGCCTTGGTATTGCCACCCATTGTCTTCGGTGGCGTCAGCAGCCTACAAGTATGCCTGTGACAGCGCTCTGTTTAGTAAACTCGATAGGGCGTTCTGTAAATGCTTCATACTGTAGTGAGTTCATGTAGATAGGCGTAGGTTCGACTCCGGCCCTTCCGGGGGGGTTTTTGTGTGTGTGTGTGTTTCCAGCTGCCTCTGCGACTGAATATGCTTTTAGGCGGGTCGCAACATGCCTTGGCTATTGCCACCTATTGTCTTCGGCGTCAGCAGCCTACAAGTATGCCTGTGACAGGGTCTGTTTAGAAAATCGGTAGCGTTCTGTAAATGCTTCATACGTAGTGGTTCATGTAGATAGCGTAGGTTCGTCCGGGCCCCTTTCCGGGGGGTGTGTGTGTGTTTCCAGCTGCTCTGCGACTGATTTTGCTTTTAGGCGGGTCCAAACCTCCTTGGCTATTGCCAACTATTGTCTTCGGGTGGGTCAGCAGCCTACAAGTATGCCTGTGACAGCGCCCGTTTAGCCCCGGTGGGCGTTCTGTAAATGCTTCATACTGTAGTGAGTTCATGTAGATAGGGTAGGTTCGTCCCGGGCCCCTTTCCTTTTTTGTTTTTGTGGGGTGTTTCCAGCTGCCCCTGCGGCTGTTTTTAGGCGCTCCCCCACATGCCTTGGCTATTGCCCTATTGTCTTTGGGTCAGCAGCCATGCCTGTGACAGGCCCGTTTTCAAACTCGGGCGTTCTGTAAATGCTTCATACTGTAGTGAGTTCATGTAGATAGGGGAGGTTACTCCCCCCTTCCGTGTGTGTGTGTGTGTTCTGTGAGTGTGTGTGTTTCCAGCTGTCTGCGATGATATGCTTTTAGGCGGGTCCCCCACATGCCCTTTGCCAACCCATTGTTTGGGGGTCAGCAGCCTACAAATATGCCTGTGACAGGGTCTGTTTAGCAAACTCGTGGGGCGTTGCTTCATACTGTAGTGAGTTCATGTAAAATGGGGTGGGGTTTACTCCCGGGCCCCTTTCCTGTGTGTGTGTGTTTCCGGGTTTTTTGGGTTTTACCTCTATTTTTTCGCCCCCACATCCGCCTTTTCCCCTATTGTTTTCGGGTGATGTCACCCGCCTAAAATATGCCTTGACAGCGCTTGTTTTTTAAACTCGGGGAGCGTTCTGTAAATGCTTCATACTGTAGTTAGTTAGTAGGCGTGGGGTTCCCCCGGGCCCCTTTCCCTGTGTGTGTGTGTGTTTGGGTGCCTCTGCGGATACAAAATTTTAGAACACATACCCCTATTGCCAGCTATTGTTTTTGGGGGATGTCACCAGCCAAATATGCCTCTGACAGGGTGTGCTCAGCTCGGTAGGGGTTTGTAAATGCTTTTATACTGGGGCATGTAGATAGGCGTATTTCCCCCGGGCCCCTTCCGTGTGTTTGTGTGTGTGTGTTTTTCCCGCTGCCTCTGGGGTTAAAATCTTTTACCCCCTATTTCCTACCAGGGGATTTGTCCCGGGTTTTTGTCCCCCCTGAATTGCCTCTGCGGGGGGGGCTCAGGGAAAATGGGCACCTTCCCGTTTTGCTTTATCGGGGTTTGGGGGATGTGGGGGTTGGTTTAATCCCCCTGGGAAAGTGTGTGTGTGCCCGCTCCCTGCATGGGTTTTCATGGGTTTAGGGGAACACCCCTACCTTTGGGGGGCCATTTCCCTTGGTTTTTTGGGGACCCACCTGTACCTTTTTGCCTTTTTCTGGTGGGGCCCCCGTGGGTGTTTGGGGCCCCTACCTTGGGGTTTGGGTTTTTGCGGTTTAATTGGGGTCAAAGCCTGTGCCCCGTAATTTTATGTCCCAGGTTTTCCCTTGGGGGCTCTATGGCAGGTTTCCCTTTTCCCATTTCCCTGGCCAAAAACCCTTTTGGGTTTTGGAAAAATTTTTTCCGCATCCCTGTAAAAACCCCCTTGGGCTTTTCTGGCGGCATTTTTGGCCTGTTTCCCCCCACCGGGGTACCCTATTTTTGGTGTTTTGGGGTTTTTCTTGTAAATTATGGGGTGGGGGTGTTTCCCTTACCTTTTCCCTTTTTTAACTATGGGTATTTGTGGCCGGGTGTCCATGGCGTCTTCCCATATCGATGTTCCCCCGGCGGACATTAACTGTGGGTACTGGGTACCACACATTGCCCCCCTTTTATATCCTATTCCCAGAACCCCTCATGGGGGGCCCCTTGGGATTTCATGGGCAAGGACAGCTAAATTTTTTACCTTTTACCCAAAAGGGCCTACACCCTTTTGGTCTTGTAAAAATTTTTGGTGGGGTTTGGCCCAAAGGGCTGAGATGGCTGTTGGGTCCCAACATAGCCATGTGGGGAGTGCGATTTTGGGTTTTCCTTTTTTTGGCCCGCTGTCCATTTTTTGGTTGCACATACCTTCCAAACTTTTTACCCCCTGGGAGGGTATAGAAAAAACGGCGGTGCCCTAAGGCTGTGGGCTTAGGCGCCGCCATGGTGGGACCCCTTTTTTGTTCCTAAAATGCCAAAAAGGGAAAGGGGGGTGGTCCCCGGTGCCCCTGGGCCCCGGGCCCGGGGGTTGGCGATGCCCAACCTTTTTAAAATGGGACCTCCGGCAAATGTTTACGGTGTTTTTATGGGCTGGGTTTTTCCAACCACCAGGAGGGTTTTCCCGGCAAATTTAAAATCCATTTAGAAGGGTTTTTAGGTGGGAAGGGTTTTCCACCCCCAGGGGTGACCGAATTTTGGATTTAATGGGTTAAAGGCACCCTTTGTTTGGGGGTTTGGAAACAAAAAAACCCTTAATGTGTGGGGGTGCGATTGGGTTTTCTCCCCCGGGGCTCTTTGTAGGGGGCTGTACCCATTGTATTTCCGTGTTTTGCCCTTTTCATTTTCCCCCTTTACATTGTTTGGGTCTTTGATTTTGGGGTGCCTAGGACAATATCTGTAAATTTTCAAGGTGCCTTCTGAAATTTTCCGGGTGTTGCCCTTAAGTGCGGTGCTTTCCATGCCCCCCCGGGCACAAAATTTCCAAAAAATTTTTTCATAGAAAGTTTCAAATGGGAAATTTGGAAAACCCTTAAAGGGGGGTGGGGTGTCCCATGTTATTTTGGCCCCAACGGGGCCTACGGGTTTATGCATACATTTTTCCCCAAACCTTTGGGATACCCTGTGCCGGCACCGAAATTTTTTTTACGTTGACCCGTTTCCCCACCTATTTTGGGCAAATTTTTGGGCCAAAGGGGCCCAGGGGCTTTAAAAGTTGAACAGGGGTGTTTTCCCCTGGTTTTGACTCCCTTTTTTCCCCCTGGGATGTCTTTTTGGTAAGATGTAGTTGGAAACCCGTGCCTTTTCCCAATTTGGGTTATTTGTGCCCTTGGAATGGTTTCAAGGTCCCCCTTTGTTCCGCCCCGTATTTTTAAAAAACCGGTTTTAAACCCCCCTTTTTTTGCGGATTTTTGTGGGGATACTTTCCGGTATCCCCCGGGTTTGGGGTTTTTTGGGGTGCCTTAAATTTTGTTTCCCACCCCCCATTTCCCTGGGGGGGATCCCCTTTTTAACAGCTTGGTTTTGGTTCCCCGGGTTTGCGGGTATGGGTGTCTTGGGTGTTTTTCCACTATTGGGTTTTTTACTGGACCTGTTTAGGGGGTTTTACACATTTCACCCGGTTTTCATTCTTTCCCCTTTTCCGGGGGTTTGCCATTAAAATTTTGGAACGGGTTTTGGCCTGCCCTTTCCCCCACCGGGCCCGGGGACCCAAGGGGGGAACCCTTTTTGCCCCCAAACCCCCACGGGACCCCCTTTTGCCAAAACCCACAACCCCCCCATGGGTGCAACCCCCGACAGTACCCCTTGCAAAACCTTCCCTGTGTGCGGGGAAAGGGATGTGAGCACCTTTGGACCGACAATCTGGGGAGTCCCTTTTTTATGTCCCCCATTTCATGGACATTTTCATCAACCCCTTTAACACGCTGGGGTGCATTTCTCCTGTGCCGTAGTCACGGCTGTATTCTTTTGGGTCCCTGCAAAGGAAAATTTTTGGGTCCTACAATGGACACCAAAAGTGCATATGTAAAATGTAGAACATGTTGGACTGTGTCCATCTGGCCAGTGGTTTTGACCGCTGCTGTATGTTCCCCTCGGGATGTTGTTTGCCCACCCCTTTATGTGTGCTCGGAAAACCCCTGTCCCCACAAATTTAAACCCCAAAAGGTGATGATTCAGGTTGGCAACTGCTTTAAGGGAATCCTCAAAAATAGGGGCCCCTGTATTGCCAAAAATAACACAGCCCGGAAAATGTAAACCCCATTTATTCATTTTTGGATGTTCTTTTTTGGGAACGCCATTTTAAACATCCCATGACCTTCCTAGTTGAAATTGTTTGGGGGCCATTAATATTGTTCCACAGGTCGCCCATTTTTTCCCGGGTTTGGGAAACGGGTGATCCCCATGTTTTGTTTGGGGGTCCGTGCCCCGGGATTCGGGGGCTGGTTTTTATGGGGGGTGTCTACTGTTGTTTTTTACTGTATTTCCTGTGTTATGCCTTACTGCAGCTGTGTTTTTTCCACCCGGTTTATTATGGGGGCCATCGGGCCCTCCTTTTTCCATCCTTGGGGAAAAACCTACTGGACACTGGTTAGGGGTGTACCCCCTTTTACCTGCTTTTCCCTTTCCGGGGGATGTTTTCATTATTGGGGGGGGTAAGGCCCCGTTCTTACCCCATCCCTCCCCCGGGCGGGACAAGGATTTCTGCCAAACAACCCGACCCCATTTTGCATACCCAGGATCCCATGGCTGCAACCCCCCACGGGACCCATTCAAATCCTCCCTGTGGGGAATGGGATGGACGCCATGGACCGACAATCTGGGGATTTCTGTTCATATGTCCCCCATTTCATGGACAGTTTCAACCTTAAAAACGCTGGGGTGCATATTCTGCTGTGGCCTGTCACCTGTGATCTGGGGCTTGCAAAGGAAAATTTTTTGGGTCCTACAATGGACACCAAAAGTGCATATGTAAAATGTAGAACTGTTGGACTGTTCCCCTCTGGCCAGTGGTTGTGACTGCTGCTGTATGTTCCCCAATCGGGATGTTGTTTGACTACCCATATTATGTTTCTTGGCCCATGTTACCCGGAATTTAACCCAAATGGGTAGTCCCGGTTCAAAAACCTTTTTAAACCCAAAAAGGCCCCCTGGAAAAACCCCTTTTTTTCAATTTTTTAACAAAGCCGGGAACCCGAGCCCTTTTAAAAAAAAAAAACAATTTTGTTTTTCCAACCGCCGTTTGAAACATTTCCCCAGATTCCTATTAAAATTTTTTGTCCATTGTATTGTTTAATCCCAAAAATTTTTCCCTTAAAGGGGGATATTTTTCATTTTTATTCAATTTTAAAATGCCTTATGGCCTATTTGGAAAAAATGTTCTTTTATTAATTCCTGTCCCATTTTTTTTTTATCCTTTTTTTCATGGTTAAATTTCCCTTAAATTTTCCCTTTTTTATCCAAAACTCTTTGTTTTCAATTTCCATCCATGGGGCCCCCTGGGCCCGGGTAAACCTTACAACCACCCGTTTTACCCTTATCCCAAACTTTCATTTAAAGTTTAAGGCAAACTTTTTTTACCCCCCCTCCCTTTTCCCTTACCGGATTTTTTTTTTAAAAAAGGCCCATTTTTAAAAAAATCCCTTTTAACCCCCCAGGGACCCCTTTAACCCCGTTATTTTTCCAAATGGGTTGGGCCATTTTTTATGGGCCAAAAAAACAAAATTCCCCGGGGGTTTTGTTCCAAAAAAGTTGCCCTTTCTTTTTACCCTTGTCCCCCCTTTCCCCCTTTTCTTTGTTTACCCCTTCCAAAAGGGTTTCACTTCTTTTTTATGGGGTTGGGCGAGCAATTAACAATTTTGGGTTTTTCCCCAATTAACCCGAGTTCTATTTTAGCTTTTTGGGCTTCCCCATTGGCCCAATTTTTACTCTTGGTATTTAACCTTTTGTTTGACTTTCCCCTATTTGTTTTCTTGGGCCTTTTTCCCCATTTTCCCCAAATTTTTAACGAAATACAGGGGGGAAAAACCCCACAATTGGGCCTTTTTCCCGGGAAAGTTTTCCAACTTTCAAACAAATTTTTAAACCCCCTTTTCAAGTTTAAATTTCAAAGGGGTTTTAAAACAGAAAATTTTAAACAAAATTTCCCCCCAAAATTTCCCATTCTTCCCCCCTTTCTTTGTATGACCTTAAAACCTTCCCCCACTATAATTCTGTTAAAATTAATTTTTTAATCAAAATTGTTTTAATTGGCCCCCTTTTTTCAATATTTTTCCCAAAAACCATTTTCCAAAACCCTTTTTCCTTTCCCTTTAAATTTTATTTTTTTTTGGGGGGCCTCTTTTAAAAAAATTTTTCATAATTTTAAAAATCAAATTTTAATTTATGATATTTAAAAATTAAAAATTTTTCATTTTTTTAAATACAAAATTTTTTCATTTATAAAACAATTAATATATGGCCAAAAACAAAGCAAATAAAAACATCCAAGTCTGGGTCTTTAACCCCCACAACCCCTGGTTTTTAAAAAAAATTTAAATTAATACACTTCCTTTCAGGTTTATTCAATTTTTTAACAATAAAAATTTTTCCCCTGTTGTCCCCATTTTTTTTAACCTTTTTCAAAATAGTGTTTATTTAAATTTTTAATTTAAACAAAAATTCCCAAGATTTTAATCCCTTTTTAAAATTTTCCAAACTCAGAGCCCCCCTTTATTTTTCAATACCTTGGGGCCGTCATAATTTTTTTCAATGGTTTTTGGGGTTATTGTTCCAAATGGGAATTGATTAAATTTTAACTTTTGTAAATTTTTAAAAAGGGCCCCGAAAATTTTTTTGTTTTACCCCTTTAAAAACAAAGGGAAGGAAAAATTAGTTTTACATTTTTTTTTATGCCCTTTTCCCGGCATTACACTTATTTTGTTTAAAATTCATATTAACCTGTTTTTATTTCTTTGTTCTTCTTTGGGTTCCCAATAAAATGCCTACCTTTCCCCTTTCCTTTCTTAGGGTATTTTTTAACCCTTTTGTTTACAAATTTAACCCCTTTTTTGGGTTCCTGGGGTTTGTCCCTTTTCTTTTTCCCATAAAAATTAATCTTTATTGGCCCAAAAATCGGCCACTGGGGATCCCTTTTAATAGTCCTTTCCCTTTTTTTTTTGTTTTCTTTTTTTTTCAAAAAATTTTAAAATTTTCCCTTTTTTTGTACATTTTCCCCGGGTTGTAATAACCCGCTTCCTTAAATTGGGGAATTACCAAATTTAAACCCCCCTTCCCCCAAAAATTTTTTGTATAAACCTTACCTCCAAATAAATCGTTATAAAGTTATTTTTCTCAAAATTGCGGGTTTCACCTTTTTTAAGGTTTTATTTCCCTTCCTGTTTCCCAAAATTTTTTTGGAAAGTTGGTTTTCCCCCCTTCCTTCCCTTATTCCCCCCCAATTTCATTTTAATTTCCCTTTGGGAAGCCTTCCTATTTTTTAAAAATTCTTGGTTTTAAATTTCCTCATAAACCTTTCCCTTGAGGTCAAATTCCGACCCTTTTTAACATATGGGCCCCTTTTTTATTCCCTTTTGTTTTGTGGAAATTACAGCAAACCTTTTGGGTTCCCGGCCCCTTTCTTTTTATTAAACAACCCCTTTTGCCCTTTTTAAAATCCCCAAAACCCCCAAAAATGAACCTAAAGGATCCCCCTCCCGGGAAATGGGGTACAAACTTTTTTCCCCCATGGCAGGGGGCAAACCCTTGGGGGGTTCAAAAACATTGATAGGGCCTTATTCATTTTCCCTTCGGGTTTCATTTGCCCCTTAATCCCTAAAACCTGCCATGTTAAGTAACCCCGGGCTTTTCCGGTCTTATGATAAATGAAACCCTGGAAAATTTCAACATTTAACTTTTAATTTAAACAATTTTAATACAAACATGGGTTAAAATTAATAAAGATTGGTAATTTCAATTTTTAGTTTTTTGAAACAAAAGTTATAATTGCTTAACACCAGAATTTTTAAAATGTTTCTTTTCATAAATTTGTATATTTAATTTTATGAAAAAATTTTTGGGAAATTTGATTTCCGGTGGAATCTGTTAACCCAAAATTTTTAACTTGTTTGTTTAAATTTAAGGGAAATTTATAAATTTAATTTAATTAAGGGGTTTTTTAAAAATTTTAATTTTGGGCTGGAATTTTAATGTATTTTAAATTTGTTTTAAAAGGGCAAATTAAAGTATTTTATTTTTTTCGGGCCGGGGTTTGGTCTGGTGGAAAAAACAAGCCCCTTTTGCAACCTTTTCTTTGTTTCTTTGTCTGTTTATTCCGGAAAATACAATTAAAAAATTTCCAAATATCATGTAAAAAGGTTTTTCATTTAAAAAAGGGTATTGCCTTAATTTCTTGGGGTGTTTTCTTCCGGGGGCCTTTTGGTTCCCGGCCCTTTTGTACCTTTTTTTGCTTTGGGCCCTTTTTCCCCTTGTTTTTGGGGCTTTTTCCAAAAACCAAAAGTCTCCCTTTTTATTCCCGGGAAACCTTTTGGGGTAACCAGGGTTTTATTAGGGGCCCCTTTCCTTTTTTTGTTCCCCTTCCCTTTGGGTTAAAATTTTTAATGATTTTCCTTTGGGATGGGTTTTCATTTTTGGGGGTTTGGAGGGCCCCTTTCCCACGGGCCTTGCTGCAAACAACACCAGCCGGCCTACCCGGAACCCTTGGCCCAAAATTTACTCCCCCTTTCAAAACCTTCTTGGGGCAAGTGGGGGGTTCTATGGCCCTTTCCCGGGATTTTTTCCCTATTCTGGGCATACGTTATAAAATTTTCCCCGGGGCTATGTTTGTCTTCACATACTGTGCTTTTCACTAAATTTTTGGGGCCTTTTTAAAGGGCACCCAAATTCCCTTTAAAGGTAACTTTTTGGGACTTTTTCCTGGTTTTCGTGGAGGCAACATTTTAACCCTTCCCTGGGTGGATCAACGCTAGAAAAATTGCATTTCCAAAAATTGGTTTGGCTTATGCACAGGAAACCCCTAACCCTTTCCCGTTTTAAAAAAAAATGTTTCCCCGGGGCTTTTGTTTGTTTTGCTATTGGGGGGGCCCTATTCTATCCCGGGTTGGGGGGTTTTTGGGGAAGTTTTTTAATAGCCCTTTCAGGATGGTGGATTTTCCCCATTTGTTCTAAATTTGGGGTTTAAGCGGGTTGGGATTCCCCGTTTGGGTTAAATGTGCCCTAAAGTTACCCGTTTATCCTTCCTTTTTAATTTATTTTCATTTTCCCTTTGGTACTTACCTACAAATTTTCATACCCCCAACACCACCACCCCATTTTCATTTTCCAGGTTTTATTTTGCGGGGGGAAAGGTGCACTCCCAGGGGAAAAATTCCTTAAACCCCCCGGCTTCCCCCGGGTTCCCCCTTTCGTGACCCATTTCAATCCCAGGGGCTTATTCCCCCATACCCCGGCCCTTTGGGTTTTCCCGTGGTGCTTTTGGGTTTAACATTCCGCCCCTGCTAATGTGACCGTGGCGACAATGAGTTTATGCATTTTTTGCTTCCCCAAAATTTCTTTGGAATTTTTTTCCACAATTTTGGGAACCACTTTCATTGTAATTGTACCAGTGTCCTTTATGGGTTTCCTTAAAATTTTTTGGGTTCCAAATTTAATTCTGGTTTTCTCCCCCTTCTTGTAGGTAAGGAAAAATTTTCCTAGAACCCAAATTGTAAAAATCCCCCCAGGAAAAATTTTAAACAGAGGGTTTGGTTTTTCCCCTTATTATGGGAAAATTCCCAATTTTTCCCTGGAATTTTTTTACCCTTTTCCCAATTTTAATTCAACCCCGTGTAATCTGTAAAAGAAATTCCTTGGGGTTGTTTGTTTTTAAGGCTTTTTGGAAAACCTTGCTGTTTTTCCGACCAATTTTAAGGGTTTTAAATTTTTAGTGGTTTTGGACCCCGGCCCTTGGGGAAGTACTGAAAATGTCTCCTTTGAACCCGACCAAATATTTAAGGATTTTATTTTATTTTACCAAAGGCCCAGTTGGTGGTAACCCAACCATTTTACAACCCGGGGGCTACTACTTCAGACATTTGACCTTGGAAAATTTTTTGGAAATTTTTAAAAAATTTTCAAGGGATTGCCCGGGTTTCCCAATTTTAAAATGGAATTCTTCAATATACCTTGTTTTTGCTGAACCCTTTGGGGCCTTTGGCCCCTGATGGGTTTACTGAGGGGGTTTCTCATACCCATTTAATGCTTTGGGGCTTTCCCCAACCTGTTTCTTCCCTTTGTGGGCCCTTTTCTGGGAAACAGGGGGGACTCCTATGTGTAAAATTAAACCGTGGGGAAGCCGCGTGTAATTCCAGGGTTTGGCCCCGTTAGGCCATTTCTTTTTCCCACCCATGGGGGAATTGTACGGAACTGGTTTATAAAGGGCCTGCCTTTTTCACCCGGTTTTACCTTCCCAGTTGGGGGGTTTGCATAAAATTGGGGTATATGGGGGTTCTAAAATCCCCCCCAAAGGGGGCAAATTGCTCCCCCCCCGGGCCAGGGGGGTTCATCCCAAAAATTTGACTTTTGGGCGGGACCCACCCATTTCTGGGGGTTTCGGGCCTAAGATGTTTGGGGGAAAATTCATAACCCCTTTCCCCCCCGGGGATTTTGGCCCTTGGCTGGGGTTTGGAAAAGTACATCAAAATTTTTTAAACGCTTTGCCCCCGGGGCATATTTTGGCTGAAAGTAGCCAACGCCTGTCCCCGGGGTTTTTGGGCCTTCCTGGGGCACCCCTGTCATAATTTAATTTAGGTTCGGACTGGGGTTATGGGCCCTTTTTTGAATGCTTTCGATGCCCCCAATGGGGGGAATTTTGGATACCCTTTAAGGGGCCTCCCGGTTTATTTCGTAAAATGTAACAATTGGGCATAATCCAAAATGCGGGGGGTTTGGCAACCCCGGGTTATCTTCCCCGACATCCCAATAGGGGGCATTTTGGGGGCCTTTATTTTAACAAAAACCCCCAATTTCCCATGTTTCTTGGGCCTTTTCTTCCATTTTGGGGGGTCCATTATTCAACCCCAGTTCCCCTTTTGGGGTGCCTTCCTTTTTTCCAAGGGAGGCCCTTGTTCAGGGTTTTGGGGAGTTTCCCCTTTTTTCTTTGGGGGAAATTTTTTGGTTTTCGCGGTGTTGGCACAATTCCCCTTTGGTATTAAAGCCAACTTTAGCCCTTGTTTTTTGCTTTTTTTGCCCGGGGTTTTTAAATTTCCCCAAAAAGGGGGGTTGGGGGGTGCCATCCCTTTTCGGTGGGGGCCCTCCTGACAATTCCTACTTTACACTACTAAGGGGTGTACACATTCCACCCCTTACATTTTCATTTCCGGTTGGGTTTTTTTCCTTTTTTAGGGGAGGTAAGGCATCCCACACATTCCCCCCCGGGGAGGCCAAAAATTTCCTGGGGGAAAAACCCGAGGGGCCCGGTCTTTAAAAACCCCCCGGGGTTTCCCTTGGGCTTGCTCCCATTACACATCCTTGGTTCGGGACCCTTTTTATTGGGTTCCTTAAAAGGACCGGTTACCCTTTGGGTTTAAAAATTTCTTTGCAAAAGTTGTTGATTTTTAAAGGACAAAAAATAAAAATAAATTTTTTAAAAAAACGGGGGTTGGGTGCCTTTTGTACCTCACCCAATTTGGGTTCCTTACAAAAGGGGGGAAAAATTTTTTTAATTTTTTCCAAGTTGGACAACTGTTCCTATGTATAAATTTTTACAGCGTGGGCTTTTGTTTTATGGGTTTTCAATAAACCGTTTAAAAATTCCCCAAAATTTTTGTTATAAAATTTTTTTGTTAGTTTAAAGGAAAAAATGTTTTGAAAAAAGGAAAAAAACCAATTTGAATTCCCACTTTGAAAAAAACCCAAAACTTTATACAAGGGCCCCTTGGAAAGGACTGCCATTTTAAACGGTAAAATGGTGTTTATTTTCAAACTTTTTTGGGGGTTTTCCCATTTGATTTTTTAAAACCAAAAAAACAAAAAGGGGCAAATTTAACCCCTTATAAAAAACAAAGGCCCTTTCTGGGGGTGAAAATTTTGGTTAAATTTAATTTGGAAAAAATTTTTTAAAAACCTTTTTGTTTTTTGGAGTGGGGAAAATTTTCAAAATTGCTTGTAGGGGACCTACCCCAAAAATTCCTTTTTAAAAAAATTTTGGGGTTTTTGGAAAACCCCAGCCCAAAAAAAGGGAAAAGTACCTTTAAAAACCCCTGCAAAAAAAACCCATTTCCAAAATTAAAATACCTTTAAAGGAAGGAAAAGGGTTTTTAAGGATTATTACCCAATTTTTTTCCCGGGGGAAAAAAAGCGTGTGTTTTGGGCCCCAATTAAAAATGGAAAGTCAAAGGAAAGGAAATTTGGGTAATTAAACAGGGTTTGGAAAAAAAGACAACCTTTAAATTTAAACCCTTTTTGGTTTATTTTTGGAAAATTAAAACCCAAAATTTTTGGGTTGGGCCAGGGCAAAATTTAAGGAAATTATACCCCACAAGGACCCGGTTTTAAATTTTACAAAACCCCTTTTAAAAAGGTCGCCAAATTTTGAGGGCACTACCAATTTGTTGGGTGGGTTCAATTTAGGTGGGGTTTATCAAATAAAATTCAAAATTACATTTTAAAATTAAATAAAAATGGTTGGGAAAAAAATTTTGTAAGTTTTGTGGGAAAAAATTTCTTTTAACAAGGTGGGAAATCTTCTAAGGGTTTTGTGTTTTTTTAATTTATTTTAAAAATTTTAAGGCTTTTAAAATCCCCTAAAATTTGGGATTAGGGGAAAGTTTTAAGGGGCAAACTTTTTTTAATTGGGTTTATTTTTGGTAGGGTGCCCGGTTTTTAATAAAACTTGATTCCCCTCGGGAATTTTTTACTGACTTTTTTTTTACTGTCCCCGCCCCGAAGACCATTTGCCAAAAGGGGCATTGGGGCATTTTGGGAATCTGACTTTCATGGGGGCTAAAGCACCCATTTGCGCACCACCTTTTTAAGGGGCCCTAAAGGGATCAAAACCAAAAATTTGGGTGGGGGGGGGGGGGGGGGGGGGGGGTGGGGGGGGGGGGGGGGGGGGGGGGGGGGTGGGGGGTTGGGGGGGGGGGGGGGGGGGGGGGGGGGGGGGGGGGGGGGGGGGGGGGGGGGGGGGGGGGCGGGGGGGGGGGGGGGGGGGGGGGGGGGGGGGGGGGGGGGGGGGGGGGGGGGGGGGGGGGGGGGGGGGGGGGGGGGGGGGGGGGGGGGGGGGGGGGGGGGGGGGGGGGGGGGGGGGGGGGGGGGGGGGGGGGGTTTTTTTTTTTTTTTTTTTTTTTTTTTTTTTTTTTTTTTTTTTTTTTTTTTTTTTTTTTTTTTTTTTTTTTTTTTTTTTTTTTTTTTTTTTTTTTTTTTTTTTTTTTTTTTTTTTTTTTTTTTTTTTTTTTTTTTTTTTTTTTTTTTTTTTTTTTTTTTTTTTTTTTTTTTTTTTTTTTTTTTTTTTTTTTTTTTTTTTTTTTTTTTTTTTTTTTTTTTTTTTTTTTTTTTTTTTTTTTTTTTTTTTTTTTTTTTTTTTTTTTTTTTTTTTTTTTTTTTTTTTTTTTTTTTTTTTTTTTTTTTTTTTTTTTTTTTTTTTTTTTTTTTTTTTTTTTTTTTTTTTTTTTTTTTTTTTTTTTTTTTTTTTTTTTTTTTTTTTTTTTTTTTTTTTTTTTTTTGGGTTTTGCCTTTTTTAAAAGGTTTTTTTTTTTTTTTTTTTTTTTAAAAAAAAAAAAGGTTTTCCAAAGTACCTTTGGAAAAAACCAAATTTTTGGTGGAAGGGCCCCTTTTTTTCAATTACTTTTTACCAACTACATGTAAAAACCCAAAATTGTCCAAAAGGTATTTTTAAAGGAGTGGCGAACTTTTACAGACATCACTGACTTAGATATTGTGAAGACCATACCACAGAAGATTACCTATAAAAATTCAAATTAATATGAAAGGTATATTGGAAAATAAGCAGGGAGGGCCACAAAATAAAGGAAGAAAATGTACCTTTAAATGTGGCCGATGCAAACAATGCCCTTATATTCTTAATATAGATAAATACTGTTTGGAAAGTAGAAGAAGATGGGTTTATAGTATTGATTATCACAATTGTGATTCCAGAGGAATAATTTATTTAGCAGTGTGTAAAAAATGTGGTTCCTTTTATATTGGAAAAACTGAAAGAATGCTCAAGAGAAGGATATATGAGCATATATATGAAATTTCAGTTAATAAAGAAACTAATGCACTTTTTAAGCACTTTAAAAATTGCCCAGAAGCTGCTTTTGGATTCATGGTTTTGGAACAAATTAAAACCAATATTAGAGGTGGTCCTTGGGAGGACACGATAGAATTTAAGGAATTATGGTGGCAGGTATCCCTACAAGCAGATCACCCCCCTGGTTTAAATGAATTTATTTCCATCAAACCCTTATTAAAATTAAGGTCTGCCAAATTGTAAAGATGAAACAGGCACTACCTAGATTTGCCATGAGATGGCAGTAATCAATTGAGAGACAATGGTGCTGGATGCAGAATAAAATTCATTTTTATTTATTTTTTATTACATTTTTTAATATATTAAATGAATTTTTTTTAAATGGTAATAGGGTACTTATATATAATCTGTAATGAATTTTTAGTGTAACTTATAATTTACAATTGATATACATAGTGAATGGTTTTATAATAACTATCAATGAGAATTTGGTTTTAAGTGTTTTTAATTAATTTTATTTGATTAATTGATTATTTAATTAATGGAACTATATATAACAGGTCACTAATGGATTTGTCATTCATCTGATGAAGTCTTTAATACAAGACGAAAACGCTTGTGGATATTAATTGGCGTTCATGTTGCTGTGATATTGTGTGTCTCCGTGTTTCTGGATTTGTAATAAAACTGGTACGATTCATCCGGAATTTCCTATCTGCACTTTTGTTTTTATCTGATGCAGCTGTACCAGACATTTGCCAATGGGGACATCCCACATGCTCACTTAGTGGAGAATGCTGACTATGCACTGGAGCCGTGGCTGATGACACCCATCAGAAACGCACACACACCTGAGCAGGAACGCCATAATGAGGCACATGCACAAACACGAAATGTAATTGAGCATGTGTTTGGGTTGCTCAAGTCATGGTTCCAGTACCTGGACACATCTGGTGGAGCCTTGCAATACTCACCAACTACATGTACCCAAATTGTCATGGTATATGCTATGCTACATAATATGATTCTGCGAAAACAGCTGCAGCAGGACCAGCATAGGCCTGGGCCAAACAGCCACCCACCATTGCCAAGGCCATCACAGGCAGAGCGTGACTCGGAGGAGGAATAACCTGAGCCTGCCCCAGTAGGCAGAAGGGGGCATGCCCAGTATGCCTTGGCCTTGGCAAAGAGGCAATGCATAGCACATACACTGGCTCAGTAGGAACCCTGGAAATGATACCTCTCTCTGACTCCCGCATATAGTGAAAGGGATGCCTAAGTTGACACAACCTGCTTTCAAACATGTGCAGGGAGTGTAGTATGTGCATCCGACATAGGCAGCCCTGCAGCACCACCTGAGGCATGATGGCCATATGTTAAGCAATGTAAGGTAGTGCTAAACAGCATTTACCACCATGTAGTATATGCAAACTTGATGACTTTGAGTATCATCCTACCCTCACCAAACATGATGCCACAATATGAAGACAAGATGATCAATTACAACAATTGTCTTAAGTATTGGTGTCAGTGAAAGGGGATCCAATGCCTGTCAGCCTGGGATGACATGCTTGACAAGACATGATGCTTTGCTAGGGATGGCTTTCACCTGTCACCTGTGGCCTTTTGGATATTACCAAAGGCTCTTGTCACCCCCATAGTGCCTTTTTTAGGTAAGGCTCAAAAGACCAACCCACCTCCATAGGTATCACAAGGGATAAGAAACTAGAAGTAATGCTACTCAATGCCAGAAGTCTAAACTGCAAGATGCATGCACTCCAAACTCTCCACAGCATGGAGAATGTTGATATCTGTGCAGTAACAGAAACCTGGTTCAAGGCTCCCAAGAGCACCCTAGCACTAACAGGTTACACCTCATACCATGCTATACAGCTGCAAAACATGGAACAAACTACAAAAGGAGGGTGAGTATGAATATTTGTCAAAGATACCCACACCCCCAGGTTGGTGGCACAGCATGAAGCATCAGTGACTATCCATGTGCAACTAACAGTGGGTAAAACCACCTTCCAGTTCAAAGCCACACTTGGAACCACACTTGGCTGACTGGAGAACACATGAAAATATGAAAGTCTCCCCAAACACCATTATATTGGGCGACTTCAACTACCCAAACATAGACTGGGAGCATTACCCTAGCTGCAACACCCTAGCCCAAAGGTTCCTAGAATTTATAAACTCAAATGCTATGGAACAACTTGCTACACTCCCACAAGAGGGGAAAACATACTGGACCTGATCATCACCAACATGGGGACGCTATGCCCAAGACCAGAAGTGTATCCCTCACTGGTAAGATCAGACCATAGAGTAATCTCACTGGATATTCACATCCCGACCCCAGCCCATGGCCAGAAAACCACAGTGAAAAATTTCACTAAAGCAAATGTCACACTCCTCAAAACTGAGGTGGAATCCTTCACACTCCCATGTGCCTGTGGAAAATACAGCCCAGACCTCAGAACCCATTATAAATGCATTCTATGAACACCTTCAGGAATCCATGGATCATGCAATCCCAAATAAAACCAAGATCCAATCCTCCAAAGGCAGGCATCCTGCCTGGTGGACCCCAGCTTTAAAAAAACATACAATACAAGGAGGAAGCTACTATATGATAGAGCAAAATCCCAAAAAGGGAAGGCATCTCTGATCAGTATTATTGAAAAACTACGGCCACACATAAAATCGTCTAAGGCAATCATTGAGATAAAAATTGTACAGGACACTAAGGATAATCACAAGACTTTCTTTAGTTATGGTAGGAACCTGGGTGGGAATTCCCAGATATGCTCAGAATTAGTCCAAAATGACAAACAATACACCAAACCCACAGACATTGCCAACATCCGAGCTGACAGGTTCAGTGCAAACCCCCCCTCCCCACCAAAAGGGAAAATATCTATCCCCGCAGAGTGCTGGCCCCCTGACATCTCAGATGCCCAGGTAACAGCCAGCCTCTTCAAAGCAAATCACACAGCATCAATGGGACCAGACAGTGTCCTGGGCTGTGTCCAACATGAACCCCAAGAAGAATTGAACACAAACATAAAACCACTGTTCAATCTCAGCCTTACCACAGGATATGTACCCAAAGAGCAGTGTACAGCAACAGTGGTCCCTCTCCACAAAGGTGGTGCCTCAATGGATACTGCAGACTATTGGACCAGAAACCTGACTAGCTTGGTCTGCAAAGCTATGGAAAGGATAATCATGGACCTCAGAAATAAAGATATTGGGGATCTACAGACACTGGATCCTACCCAGTTTGGCTTTATTAAGGGCAGATCCTGCCTCTTAAACCTGGTTGAGTCATTTGAAACAGTCACCAAGGCCATTGACGAGGGGAAGGTGGTCCACACAGCCTACCTGGACCTCGCAAAAGCCTTCCATACAATACCCCACTTGGTCATTATAGATAAGCTCACCAGCTTCAATATAAATCCCTATGTCACTAGATGGGTTGCAAACTGGCTCAAGGACAGAAGCCACATGGTCAGAAATGCTGGAGCCATGTCAGACCCCAAACCAGCCACAAGTGGCATCCCACAAGGCTCAGTCCTGGGACCTCCCTTGTTTGGTATATATTTCTCAGAGGTACAGGCCAACACAGAAGGACTGTGGCTGAACAAGTTTGCAGATGACTGCAAACTGGGCGCCATAATCGACCCTCCAGCTGACACAAGTCTCCTACAAAAGGGCCTCATAGAAACAGACAACTGGTGCCAGAGCCATGTCCTCAAGCTAAATGCTAAAAAGTGTATAGTCATCCCCTTTGGCAAAAACTAAGTGCCCACAAATTACCACATAGGTGGAAACCCATTAAGTATGGAAGAAGTGATAAGGGACCTGGGGACTCAAGTTGATAGCAATCTCTCATTTGACAACCACGTGGCCAAAGTGTTTAGAAAAACATTTCATATAGCCCACCTAATCATGAAGGTATTCACATCTAGATCAGGGGAGGTCATCGTGCCTCTTTACTCATCCCTCATCAGGCCCATAATTGAGTACAATGCCCCTTGTGGGATGTACCTTATCAGATACCTGCAGCAGCTGAAAAGACCACAAAAGTACCTCACCAGGAGGATCAAAGGGCTCAAACACATGCCATTTGCTGCCCGGTTAAAGAAACTGCAGCTCCACTCAGTGGCATACCACCTGCCCAGAGGTGATCTGTGCCTGATGTATAAAGCCATGTCCAACCTGGAATCAATGGACATGCTGCACCTTGGAAAATCAGAATCCCATCAAGCTATGCGCTGAAGAGACCTGAACCTCAGGACTGAAATAAATAGGACATGCTGGAGTGACAGATTCATAACCCAGAGGCTCCCTCCACTCTTGAGTAAACTCCCACTCCAGGTTAGCCAGAGTCCCTCACTGGCTCTCTTCAAGAGGAATCTGGATGAGTGGATGGGAGATTGTAGGTTTACCCTGGGTATCGCTTCTATGTCACTGATAGACAGAGGCACAGTATACTAACCTTGAAAAATGTCATGGCAAACTTCACTTAACATGTTTGTTGAAAGCCAAACACACTCTGGCTAGGATTATAAATGCCCTAGGGCAGATAGCCTAGTATGAACCTATGAACAGAATCACACACACCAACTAGTACAACTGTGGTCAATGTGGAGTAATATATGGCAATGTCCACCCAAGTTGGTGAATACACAGCAATGTCGGACAAGCCTGGTTTAAGTAGGCCATAGCTGAACAAAATACAACATGCTCATAGTTGCCCAACTGGCCCTTAACCAGTCTGGTCTGCTCAGTATGAACATTTAGAGCAGTGATGGGACTCCCACCCATGATACTGTGCACCATAGTGAAAGTACTGAACCACTACACCATGACAGTATTGCAGAGTTCTGCCAGTATGAAAGAATGTTGACAAGTCTTTGCAAACTATCCCATGGAAACCCTGCAGGCACAGCACAATCCCTGTTGAGTTATGACACAAAGGAGTCTGGCAGTAAGAACACAACATGACTTCCAACACACACAGTATAAATGTCAATATTGGTCATGTTCACACACAGCCGCAAATGTAGTGGACTTCAGATCACAACATATGGAAAGGTCACACTGGGCATGCTCACACACTTGAATAAATGATACATATGTCAGGCAACAAACCATGGAAAGCCTGAACTGGGCATGCTCACACACTTAGGCCATGTCTGAGTATAGCTGTCGGCCACACATATCTGGCAGTTGTATGTGTTAAGCCAGGAACCTCCCACGATCCAGCAATCTGCCCTGTGCACAC
Organism: Protopterus annectens; assembly: GCF_019279795.1. Taxonomy (NCBI): domain Eukaryota; kingdom Metazoa; phylum Chordata; order Ceratodontiformes; family Protopteridae; genus Protopterus; species Protopterus annectens. Next base: position 218,771,421 of record NC_056729.1, on the reverse strand, counting down.
AGTTAAATGACAACAGATACATATATTAATATACTGGAACCCTGTCATGATCAAACATGTTATGCAGATACACAAGTAGTTCATAGAAACTGGGAAAGCTACAGCAATAAAGACCTGCAAACAGTATCAACAACAAATACTGTGCATCCCCAACATAAACATAGGTGCAGAGGTCGATGCTAGGCTGTCTGCCCTAGGAAATTCATAAGCCTAGGTAGAGTGTATTTGGCGTCCGCCTCCCCAGTAGAGTAGCCTACTGTGCCTCTGTAAAGTAGGTCACAGAAGGCACCCTTCAAGGCTAGTTTGCTGTGCCTCTGTCAAGCAGGGACAAAGTGGAGATCCCAGGGGAGAATATGCAATTTCCCATCCATGCGGCTGGATTTTGCTGGAAGAGGGTTGGCGAGGGGTTATGTCTAACTTTAATTGAGATTCAATTCCAGAGTGAGGGGAGCCTCTGGGTAATGAATCTGTCCCTGCAGCATGTCCTATTTAGTTTTGTGCTGAGGTTTAAGTCCGTGGAGTGTGTAGCTCTAAGGGTCTTGGATGTTATGAGATGGAGCATGTCCATTACTTCTGGGTTTGACATGGCTGTGTACGTCAGGCATAGATTACTTCTGAGTAGGCGTTAAGCCACTGAGTAGAGCTGGAGATCCATTAGTTGAGCTGCATAGGACATCTGTGTGTAGCCCATGATCCTCTTGGGGAGGTACTGTTGTGGATACTGTAGTTGCTGCAGGTGTTGGGTAAGCTACACCGCAAAAGGGCCATTTTAGTCAAACATGGGCCTGATGAGTGACTAGTAGAGGGACGCAATGACCTCCCATGATCTACATGCAAACCCCAATGTGATAAGGAGGGCTATATAAAGGTCTTTGCAATGACTCTGTCAATGTGATTAGCAAAGGAGAGGTTACGATCTATGTTGGTCCCCAAATCTGTAAATACATCTTCTGTACTTAATGAATTACCACTTATGTGGTGATTTGTGTGCACCTTGTTTTCCCCAAAGGGGATGACTATGCATGTCTTAGCATTTAGCACAAGGCCATGGCTCTGGCAACAAGCATCCATCTCTGTGAGACCCTTATGGAGGAAGCATGCGTCAGCTGCAGTGTTGCTTATGGCCCCCGGTTAGCAGTGATCTGTGACATTTGTTAGACATAATCCCCCAGTGTTAGTCTGAACCTCAGAGAAGTACATACCGAACAGGACAGGTCCCACAACTGAGCCCAGTGAGACACCAGTTGTACCTGGTCTGGAATTGGACATGGCACCTGCAATTCTGACCATGTGGGTTCCATCACTGAGGCAGATAGCAACACATCTAGTGATATAGGGGTTGATATTTAAGCTGGTAAGCATATGTATGATGCCTGAGTAGGGTATTGTGTTGCAGGCTTCTGCAAGGAACAGGTAGACTGTCTGAACTACCTTGCCCTCATCCATGGCTTCAGTAACCATTTCAAAGATATGACCTATGTGTAAGAGGCAAGATCTGCCCTTAACAAAGCCGAATTGTGTATGATCCACTGTCTGGAGGCTCACAATGTTTTTGATTATGACTTCCATGATAATACGCTCCATAGCTTTTTCTACCACACTAGTCAGGCTTATGGGGTGATAGTTCATGTGGTCCGTTGTGGCACCACCTTTGTGGAGTGGGAGCACTGTATCTGTATGCCATTTTCAGGGTACATATCCTGTAGTAAGGCTAAGTTGGAACAGTGACTTAATGTGAGTGTTCAGTTCTACTCAGAGCTCATGTAGGACACAGCCTGGGACACCGTCCGGTCCCATACATATGCTGTGTTATTTGCTGTGGAGGGGGCACCTGTCACCTGTGCATCTGTGATGTCAGGGAGGTTACATTTATTTGGGATGGGCATCTGTACCCTTGGGGTGTAAGGGGGGTGTTTGTGCAGACTCTGTCTGCCAGGGTGTAGGCTATGTCCGTAGGTTTGGCATATTTTGTGCTGTTATGCAACAATTCAGAGCATATCTGTGTTGTTTCCACACATATTCCTGACATAACTAAAGAAGGCCTTGTGATTATCTGAAGTGTCTGGTCAATTTCACTGTCAAAATGTGCAAGTGATGATTATATGAGGGATTGAAGTGTCTTGCCAATACTGTTCAGAGATGTCCTCCCTCTGTGGGATATTGCTCTGTTATGTAGTAGCTTCCTCCTTCTGTTGTACAGCTTATATATGGCCGGGGTCAACCAGACAGGTCTCCTGTTTTGGAAGAGTCATGGTTTTATTTGGGATAGCATGATCAATGCATACCTGCAAGTGTTCATACAATGCGTTTGTAAAGGATTCTGCAGATTGGGCTGTATTATCCTCCAGCACAGGGCCTTTGAAGTATTCCACCCCAGTCTTCACAAGTGCAAAGTCTGCTTTTGAGAAATTCTTTACAGTGATTTCCTTGGCTGGGGTGGGGACAGGATATGGATGTCCAGGGAAAGTTGTTTATGGTCTGATCTTAACAATGAGGGTTCTACCTCTGGTGTGGAACATAGAGTCCCCATGTTGGTGATGATCAGGTCCAATATGTATTCCCCCTTGTGGGTGTGGTGACTGGTTGTGCCATAGCACATGGATCCACAAATTGTAGTGGCTGTAGGGTGATGTTGTTGAGGGCCTGAGTAGTATCCCCAGTCAATATTTGTGTAGCTGAAGTCAACCACTATAATGGTGTGTGTGAAGACCTTCATATCCCACACTGTTCCCAGGAAAGCTGGGTGCGGTTCCTGGGTATTGGGGGGGGGGTGGTGGTCTGAACTACACACCAAGCCAAAAGGTGGCTTTGCACAATGGTAGTTGAATATGTATGGTCTGTCATGCTTAGTGCAGTGGTGCCAACCCAGAGGTGTTTGTATCTGTGATGTATATGGATACACCCCCTACTTGTGTTGTGTGTTACAAGTCCTGTGGTCACGAAGCATGGTATAGAACATAACCTGGCAGTGCCAGTGTGCATATGTGACCCTGAACTAGGCATCTGTTAATGCACAGATATTGTTATCCCCCATACTGAGGGATAGTAAAAGATGTGCATTCCTCTTTGGAAAGACTGATGATGTCAGCACCCTATAAATACAGCAGGAGAAGGGAAAGCATTCAGTAATGCAAATAGTGTGCTGCGCTAATGCGTCTCTCTCAACTATCATAACATAGTTAGGTAGGGGTTTAAATCCTGCAAATGCTGTGTATGTGTGGGGGGGTGGCAGGGGGGGGTGTTATGTATGCAAGTCTCTGTAAAAGGAATGGCCTTTTTGAAAACTGGGATAACACACTAAAAGATGTACATTCCTCTTTAGAAAGACTGATGATGTCAGCACCCTATAAATACAGCAGGAGAAGGAAAATCATCCAGTAATGTGAATAGCACACTGTGCTAATGCGTTTCTCTCAAGTATCATAACATAGTTAGGTAGGGGTTTGAATCCTGCAAATGCAGTGTGTGTTTGTCACACAGTTTGTCAATGTGTTGTGTGTTTTGCTTTTATTATTGTATGACATATTATTATAACAGTAATTTCAATGCACACATCAGGTATGTGTGTGCCACATACAGATATGTACCTGTGACCTTTAATAGTTCCTATGTGTGAAGCCTGCCTCATATGATTACAGTTGTTACCTTTGCCAGCATGTGCTGCAGCTTACCAGACCTTAGGCCATACATGTATGTTGGTGACAATGCAGGCTACTGCAGTGATCTGTGTCTTAGGCCAACTATGTGACACACACCCATGAAAGCTTTGATAGATTAATGTGGGTGAGGGTTCATGTCTGGAGTATATGTCAGACATGTTAAAACACAGCAAAGTCTGTGAGTGATGGACATCCAGTGTAGGTGTATGGCAACTGTTACTGATATGCATACAGACACCGTCTTGCTTAGGTGATACACCGAGGGACTGCAGAAATACCTTTGGAAATGTGAATATCACAGGATAGACAAGATAACACTTGCCTACATGTACACACCATTACCCATTCTACATGATGGGTGCTACCACCTACATGGTACTGTTGGAATACTATGTTAACTACATGCCGATGACAATGCTACAGTTGCATTACAGCAATACAGCATGGCTTGGACAACAGGTATCTGTCTGTACGATACCCTTGTGGTGGTTAGGTGTGTCATGTGTAGAATGCATTGTAGGCCACTGTATGCGTTTGCAGTCATGGATGGACATATCCGTAGTGTGTTGACATGTACATGAGACTGCTATATGCCAAAGAGTATTGTTCCCAGGGATGTGTGGGGCTAGGTAAGAAAGGCTAATGGTATAGTGTAGTACTGCAGGGATATCACTGACACCAGGTTCCTACATCTGTGTATCAGTTGAGGACACAGCATGTAATGACCACGGAATGTTAGGCTATGTAGGCTGTGTATAGTACCAGAATGCAGACCATTGACATATGGAAACCTTATCACCCACAGCATACTGTCAAACCATGTCATGTTCCATGCTAACCATGTTCACAAATGTACACCTGCAACTCTATGCTGCAAATATCACACATACACTGTCCACACCCCAACACATGCAGGCACAAGTACACAGAACAGCCATGTGGCACATGTGCAGACAGTACACTTTGGGAATTAACACTGGTGTATACAAAACTACAATGACAATTATAGTTAATGCATCATGCATGCTCAAATATACCCACAATGATATCATTACACTGTACTGTTAACAACATGATATTATTACTACAGTGCTATGTAGTCACCCTGTGCATCAGCACCATGCTATCTTGTTCCTGCATCAATGTGCACAGTTTCATCATATGCACACGGTGTGTACTTGGTTTGCCAGAGTCTGCCATTGACACATCCAATCGACATGTATGTGTGTGTGTGTTAGTGAGGGACAACAGTACAACATGGGGCAATGTTGATGCGATGTGTGTGTATGTGTTAGCCCTAGGTGTTAGCATTATGTGTGTGTGTATGCTTGCACACAGTTCTACCACATGGCTGCCATATACGGGTGTTTGTGGACAGCCACAGACTGTACCTGCCAGGTCATACAGATCACTGTCTCTAGCCATGGACACTGTACCTGTGCCTGGCAGGGGTGCTACGGACAGTATCAGGTACTAAGCCAGACTGGGTACTGTCATCAGAAGCAGTGGATTGTTGACTGGACACATGTCCCTGCTGGGACTGTCCAGAGCCACGTACACATGGTCTTCTAAGATGGTGTAATGACAGCACAGACCCAGCATTGCTGGGGCTGGTACTGGCACTATGGGAGCAGCTGCGGGTTTGTTGTCGACCGCGATGACTGCCAGCTGATGATGTTGCTGGCATACATCCATGTCAACGCCTCAACCGTCCTGCACTGTCCTGGCTCCTGGACATGTAGTTGTGGAAGAGATCTAATGTGTCCCCCCAATGTCTATCAATGACCTCGCTGATATTACGGATGGCAGCCGCAACGTCACACATAGTGTCATTCATAGCAGTGCGATGTGCTCTAAGCTCCCTCAGACCCTGTCTGGTGTACCGTTCCATACGTGCCTGTGCCTGCATTACAGCCCGGAACATAGCTGAGGTTGAAAGTCCTCTGTGGGCACGTCTGACAGGGGCAGTACGACCATGGATGCTCCCACGAGGACCCCTGGACATCTGCCTGTGTGGTACCATGTCAGGAATCTGGCCATGGCTGCTGTGAGGGGATGCACGTGCCAGTGATACCACACTTCTCTGGTCAATGCCCACCGTATGCTGTCCCTCAGCTAAGGACATTGGTGACAATGGATGTATCGGCAGGATGACTGTGCGCATTGATGGGGTTGACTACTGTGTAGTGTCGATTGGCTGACCAACGACAGACCCTGTCACACCTCCCTGTGCCATTACACATGTATCATCATTATCACTACCCCCAGCAGTGGCTTCAGGTTCCCGGCTGCACTCCACCAGAGCAACATCAGAACCTGTAAGAGGAAGATAGGAAACACAGTTTACAAATGTGTACACGATGTTAGCACACATGCACACATGCACACATGCACACAGGCACACAGGAGCACATGCACACAGGCGCACATGCACACATGCACACATGCACACATGTGCACATGCACACAGGTGCACATGCACACATGCACACATGCACACAGGCGCACATGCACACAGGCACACAGGCGCACATGCACACAGGCACACAGGCACACTCCTCAGTACAGCAGATACAAACACAGACACACCTGCAATCCAACACATGCACAATACTGTTTGAGGGTGGATTACAGTATCACAAGGAAAAACATCACTGCACATGTATCAGCATGCAGATTATGTGTTGCACAGGAACATGCAGAGCAAGTGTAGACAGCCCTTGTTAATAACAGTATACGTGTACTTGATGCTTGTGTGTAGTTGTTCAGTGATTGTCTCCACCCTGGGACACAATGTGTACAAGGACATAACAATGTTGTGCAAGTGTTACAAGCTGTGGGTGCATATATTTGCACACACACACACACACACACACACACACACACACACACACACACACACACACACACACACACACACACACACACAACACATGATGGTGCTACGCAATAACTGCTATGTGTACTTTTGTGGTCAGTGGAATTGGATGTGGTGTAGTAACGTGAGCCATGATCAACATGCTTCTTGTGGTAAGTCAACAATAATAATGTGTGCCAGACAGGCAGCTAGCATGCTGTACCTGAAGTGTAGTAACATGACTACATCCACAATTACACAGCCACTTGTTACATGGGTGTGTAAGGTGGTCAATAGTGAGTATTGTGTAACATTAATGTATTATTTGTTCAAGACTGTTGCACAAAAACATGGTAGGCCTCTACCCCTCAGGTATATTATATGTGCTGCGTAGAGGATAAGTGGGATACTGAAGGGTGGCCATACAGCAGGTGTCATAATTTGACATGTGTAGCAGGCTAAGGTGTAGTGTCTATGCCAAACATGTGTGTGTTGTGTACATGTGTATCAGGTATGCCTATACAATGTCCAGTACTGTGTTGCCACACATGTGTGTCATGCTCTGTGTATTGCATGAGAGTGAGGCAGCTACTGAGAATAATGGGATATGCATAGTCTCACAGCAAACATGCACAGCATGAATTATGCGTAGGTGTTACATGTGCACACACTACACCTCCAGATGACATGCACATGTCATTAGCAATAGTATTGTTATTACACACTCATCAGCATGGACTGGCTGCCTTGCTGTCACTCCAGGGGGACCTGCAAAAATATGACAGTGATTGCCAGTGGCCACAACTGTGCCATTGATACTGTGAGTATGATAAAGTACAGTAGTACAACAGGTGGCTTTCACAGGTGTACAGATTATGCTCAGAATATCAATCTTGCAGAAGAATAGGCAGGTTAACTGTTACACACACAGTACATATCTCACATACGCATACACTACCATTACAGAGAACAGTCAACTACAGATATGGCATGTTACCTGCACACTTCATTTCAACATGCTGGGTGGCTCCGGCCTCCATGATGACACATGTTTGTGGATGTTGTTGTTGTTGGCCTGGAGCCACAACACTTAGGAGGTGCTCCTCAACACTGGTGAGGGGGGGTGGATAGGTGCCCCACCACCTGTGGCAAGCTGTTGTCTGTGGATATCAGACGCACGCTGCCGGACATGTCTAATTAAATCACTGCAGTGATGGCGTACCTGCTCATATGTCCGGTTATGCATGCCTATGTCATTTACCCGACGGACAAGATCTTGCCACAGTGCAGCCCTCTCATGCTGGTTCTGGTTGGTCCTGGAAAGCAGCACAGAGAAATTCTGCACCAGGCTCTGGTGGATCTCCTGATCCTCTGCTGCTGTATAAGGTGGGTTACGCTGATGCACCATCACCCTGGAAGGAAAAGAAAAATATGTGAGCAAGTCATGTGGCACACTTAATATTCTAATGTACTGATATCACTTAACTGCCATATATAGCATCTGTCTGTCTATCAGGGGATACACATGTTCAATACCATATATCAGTGCTCAGCCCACAACTGTCTGACAGTGCCTGCCACACTCCATACAACAAACTAGTATACACCAGCACTCGGCACACTGTTTGGGATACAATGCACAACCTCACACTGGGGGTATGTATCAAGCTAATGGAAGCAGAATATTGTCATCCCATGCAATGAATGCAATGCACATTTAAAGTTTCAACGGCAATCCACCCTAGTCTTTGATGCCATACCCCTACCTGACATATGTGCACAGTTATTAATATAGCCAGCATACTGCTGTCACAGAGTATACATGCTGCCAGGTACACACACATACCCTGTAACACACATGTGATTGCGGCCATGGTACAGGCATCATTACACACACATTACACATACATACAACACACAAATGTATGATGACACAGATGAGCATTAACTGTGTACCTTATAGTACTGTGTGCCCCTACTTACAGATACCTATGCATGAGGTATGTAGTCTGTGCAGACTACAGGAAACACACCAGACAGTGTTACCAGGGAATGTGAACATACACCATACTGTAGTGTTTAGGCCTACAACTTCAGGTAGTACAACAGTTCATATGTGAGCTGGATTCAACAGCAGTACCACTTACTGAGCATACATGTATTGCTTCTGCCTACGATGGGACACCACAGTCGTACACAGGGAACTACAGCACAACATATGCCAATCTACTATGTTTGCATCCCGATAACTGACACATCTTTCTCTGGCATCACACCTACGACACAAACTACTATGACAGACAAACTCACGCTAAGCTATCACACCTTTACAGACCTTGCACACAGTAAGTGTCACACTCATTCAACCTCACATTTCTGGTATTGCACTGAGTACATGTGTGTGTGTGCATTGTGTCATAGGTAGGTACTATGCTATTGGCCCTGGGCCTAGGGCAGCCTAGCCATATGCTACCCTGCCCTTTGGGACACATGTAATGTGAGTTTACTTGCTCCTGTGAAACGGTTACACAGAGGTGACTCACAGGGCATATTACCTATCTCCATAACATTCATCAGGGTTATGTATGACATCTACTAATAAGGAGCCTTGTTTGCTAAGGCTGGGTGGTTTAGTCCAGGGTATGGCATATTTGTGTATAGAAACCTGTACCTCCAGCATGTGCTGTTTAGTGCGGTGACAAGGATTAGGGTCCTAGGTCATGTAGGCTGGACGGATTGTGAGGTGTTGCCATGATGGTTGGCTGACTAGTATGGGTGTGACATAACTCTGTATGTCCAGCAGTGGTAACCTCTGTGTAGGAAGTATGCAAGGCACTCTAGCTGTGGTTTTGTGAGTCAGTCTGCACAGGGAATGTGTTTGGGGGCATTATCAGTCTTTGTTAGGTATGTCTGTGGCCTTTCCACTTGCTGTAGTTCTCATGGGAGGTACATACTGCATAGGACATTGTGAGGTGTAGAGGGCCACACTGACTTAAATTTCCCTAGCTGACACACCTTTTGTGATGACACGTACCATGTACAGGGATTACAAGACTAGTGTGCCACTGTGGATATCAAAGGGGAGGCTATTTTACACCTGTGTCCCATGTTCCCTTCTGACACCTCCAGTGGTAGTCAGGCAACCACCTATGTGGTAGTTAGTGGGTAACATGTTTTGGAATGGGGTATGGTACTGCAGTATCAACACTGGTGTTCAGTCCATGCCTTGGTCACCAGGCACCTGTTGCAGTACATCTGCCCCCATGTCCCCCTCTCTCACTCTCTCTTTATATACATATCAATATATACATATCCACATATATATATATATATATATATATATATATATATATATGTAAATATATATACATATCTACATATATGTATGTATATATTTATATATATATATATATATATATATATATATATATATATACACACACTGCTCTATATAACTGTATATATATATATATATATATATATATATATATATATATATATATATATATATATATATATCTGCACATATCTATAGACATTCAGCTCTATCTGTATATATGTATGTATCTACATATATCTATAAATGTATGTATCTATTATATCTATATGTATATACATATTCTATCTGTCTATCTATCTATCTATATATCTATCTATCTATATATCTCTATCTATCTATACATACCTCTCTATCTATGTACATATATATATATATATATATATATATATATATAGGTATATAGATATATATATATATATATATATATATATATATATATATATATATATATATATATATATATATATTTATATATATATATATATATACACACACACTTCTAAACATCCATTGCTGTACATATATATGCACATGTAGGCACATAGACTGCCCACCTTTCATGGTGGGAATATCACTTCTGAAACAGTTGTGAGACATACCATTCTGTAATGATATTGCACAGTGTTGTGCAGAATGCATTATACTGTCCTCAGGCCGTATAGCTATAGCAGGCCTCACTGGCTCAGTCCCACAGAAGTTCACCACCACATGACATATACCTGCACTGCATGCTGTTTTCAATGCCACACACTACAACCTACATTGATATGTGCACATAGCAACCTTCAACTACATATGCATGTCCAGCCTTCACTAACAGTTGCAGTATGTCCCTTGCCCTACGCACATCTGCATATACATATAGATACAGACTGCTAACACATATGGAGGGTTCGCAGTATGTAGCTTATTAGATTATGTAGTTTACATTACCTTTGTCTCTGACAGCTTTTTTCTTTTGGCTTGCTGGCTGGCTTGTTTGCTGGCCTGCTTGCTGGCTTGCTTGTTGGCCTGCTTGCTGGCTTGATTACTGGCTTGCTTGCTGACCTGCTTGCTGGCTAGCTTGCTGGCTTGCTTGCTGGCTTGCTTGCCTGCTGGCTTGCCTGCTGGCTTGCTTGCTGGCTTTTTTTTTTTTGGTCTGTGTCTCTGTCTCTGTCTCTATCTATCTCTCTCTCTCTCCCTCCATTCGCTGCAATGATATTATTGCATGTGTGGACTGGCAATACAGGCTGCTTTTGTAGGTATCTGCATATGTGTACGTGATGGCCTCTGCACCAATTGGTGGCCAGCATTTAGTAATTGCTTGCAGCCTCCTGTGTGGTAATTGCAGTTCTCACTGTGATTTCAGGACACTGCTATAAAATGATAGGTTAGGTAGGCATAGGCCTTTCAGTTTTGCAAGGTGGGGACCATGCTGGTTTGCTGTGGACACTGTTGTGTTAGTCAGAAGGTTGGTATATCTCTCATATCTGAGGCTGTGTTGTAGCCACTGAAATGCATGTTGTACTGAAACCTGACTGTTGCTTCTTCCAGTGCACTCTTCTCAGTGTGTATGTTAACTCACACCTGCTAATGCTAACACTGTTTTCATGGGAGTATGTACTTTCCTGTGGGATTTGTGGATTAACTGGCATACAACAGTGGTTCTTGCAATGTGTTGCTATGGCTTTTCTATTTTCCCTTTACATTCACTCCTTGAATGCCTGATATTTGTCTTTACTGGAATGTGTTGCTATGGCTTTCCTATTTTCCATTTACGTTCCCTCCTTGTAATGCATGATATATTTCTTTCAGCACTAAGTTCTTATATGTTTGCTGTGGCTTGGTGGTACTTCATGCAGTCTGGTGAAGCCAAGGTCTGTGGTTTGACACTTACAAAGGTTCTTTATTTTGCTGCTGAGCAGTACTGGGGCCTTGTCATGCAGAGTGAATAAGGCACTTTTAAACAGTTGTAAGCGGGAAGCAGGAAGTCAGTGGGGACACCAGCTAGGGATGTGCAGGCTGGGTGTAGGGAAGGTCCATAGCTGCACATTTCTTTAACTGCAATAGCTGTACATATGTTTGACATTTGCTGTGACATTTGAAACCTTCCACCCCTGAGAGAGGGGTGAGGACAACTAGGTATATTGTACTAACAATTATGAATATCAGGCACATGCAGTGCTTGTGAACTGCTATACTGTCATTAGTATGCTAAATGGCTACATCCTTTGATATTTCTGTGTTGTACTCCTACATAAGGGCATGCTTGTGGAAGTAATTCTACAGCTATTCGCAGAGTGTTTAACAGCAGACAGGCTGATATGCCTGTGTGTTTCTGACACTTCCAGGCCTCAGATACTCTCAGGTATATATTTGACCAGCCTCTGGGAAAGGTACATATCAGTGGGATACACCCGTGATATATTTCAGATATTCTGCAGTTGTGACTGTGGGGTATTTTGAGCATATGTATTACTACACCATTTCTGACATGCAAGTAGTGTCTACTGTAACTTATTGACAGTTACCATTACGTGGGATCCCCCACCTTTCTGCCTACTGTGAGTACATTTCACAGGGAGTCAGTGGGGCACAGGTAACATTTGTTTGCAGATCAGGGACATCCCTGTCAATCAGTCACAGTTGGGAGGTCTGGCCTCTTACCTATTCAAATATGGCGGTGTTTATCCTGCTCTGATACTGTGTGGGGTTTGTAAGGTGCTACTGTAACACTATTACCTACTAGCATGGCTGTTTCTCTTATCACACTAATGTAATGCAATTCCACAAGAATTGCCAGTAAAGATACACAGAACAAGCTTTGTGTAATGGCCTTCCTATTTTCCCTTTACATTCACTCCTTGTATTTCATGATATATTTCTTTCAGCATCAAGCTCTTGTATATCTGCTGTGGCTGAGTGGTAATTCATGCAGTCTAGTGTTTCCAAGGTCCTGGGTTCGGGACTGACAGGGGTATTTTATTTTGCTAATGAGAAGACTACAGGCCTTGTCATACAGAGTGACTAAGGCACTTTTAAGCAGTTGTAAGTGAGTTTGCGCAATGCTTAGCTACGCTTATCTATGCTTCACGCACACCCAGTGACTGCTGCTTAAAAGTGCTTACTCCAGCTAACACCCACGCTATTTCCTTTTAAAGAAAAGAAAATGGGGAAATAGGAAAGTGGTGAAAAAGGGGGCACAAAGAGGGTAGGACAGTAGGAAAACAAGCTTGTGATGTGCAGGAAGGATGTAGGGAAGGCCCATAGCTGCTCAATTCTTTACCAGCAAGATCTGTGCATATGTTAGAAATTTAGAGTGAGATTTGACACCTTCCACCTCTGAGAGAGGGGTGAGGACAACAAAATATGTTGTACAGCCAATTGTATTTATCAGTTTACATGTCCAGCAGACATGTATGCAAAATGGACAGCTATGTATGGGGCGTAATTTTTTTTGTGGGAACAGAGTGCCCTTTTTTTATTTTTTTTTTCAGGTGAGAGTGGAATGTGAGGTACAGGAAGTAGGTATATTTTGGGAGGTAGGTTGGGGAGGTTAACAGACAAGACAAACAAGACGCATACAGGGGTGGAGTATGACACATGTGAGGGGTAAACACAATTGACGGGGATGGATGTTTGGATATCGCAAGCCCATGAGCCCACAGATGGCAACAGTGGAACTGAGATCCCCACCCATGGGCAGTTACCACTGTGCCTTCACAGCCCAGGCCGGGGCTGTGCTGGGGGCTGGATTGGATGGGCAGGCACACCCATGAGTTGCGTATACCAGTGGGGTGACGATAAAAGGGAAAGGGACAACAAATATAAGCCCTCTCATGCTAGGAACAACTATAGAGATAGAAATGTCTCACATGAGGTGGTAGACACTTACAAACAGGACAACAGACTACATTTTCAAAGAGGCTGGAAACAGGAACAACACTTAGACTGGAAAAAGGATGAAAAGTGGAAGAAAAATTATCCACGTCAAACGTTTGGAAGATACAAGAACACCACAGGGATGAAGGGAGAATTGAGGCATTGGTAGGGGGGAATCCAGATAGGATTCTCGACAAATGGCAGTATGGAAATGGTCAGAGTATTATTAAAGAAGGCATCATACACAGTTATAACAACTTTAATATATATAAGTACACAGACCTCATACTAGCAAAAGCACATTTTGATTTATTATCTAAAGGTATGAAGTATATTCCCACAATGTGCTTTAGATTGGTTGATTGTTTAAGTGAGATTAAATTATTTATTAGAAAAATTAATTTAGCCATTATGTATAAGGACAGTGATCTTGTTGCAGTACAAAGGGCAAGTGGTGTAGGTACACTCAAAAAGAAAAGTTATGTCCCTCCGATGCATCCGAATGTACTGGTTTACCACAAATTGGTAACTAAGCAGATTTATAAACTGCAGAATAAGTTAGTAGGCAAGAAATTAAAAAGCAACCTTACTACGGAAGAGATCAGAATTCTTAAGGACTTGAGAGAAGAAAATAGTATTTGGATAATGAAACCAGGTAAGGGAGGAGGTGTGGTAATTTATGACAGTTTGGAGTACACTACAAAAATGCACAAGATTTTACATCTATCAGGCAACTATGAAATTGTGTTTATTAATGAAATCAACACCATGTGCAGACGTATAGATATGTATGTGAAGGAATTTTTTATAGACAACAGAGTCACAGTGGATACCTATAAATTTTTGAAAGTAGAATATCCCAAACACTTTGGTGGGGATCCCTAAGGTGCATAAAAATGTTAGCAACCCACCTTTTCGTCCCATAATTTCAAGCAGTAAATCCAAAACATTTCCATTGGGAGTTGCAGTGGATACTATGTTAAAACACATGTATGTGAAGATTCCTCATTTGGTTAAGGATTCGTGGGAGTTTTTAAAGAAATTTTCCACAGTTATATGGAAAGAAGGACTACTATATGTTACTATTGATGTGGTAGATTTATTCTCTTGCATTCCCAAAGAGGAAGGTATGGAAGCATTCAATAACAGCATAAAAAATACACTGATTTAGAATGGGATAGGGTTTACCTGATTCTCGAACTTATGTCTATAGTATTAGATCACAATTACATATTGTATGAGGGTGAACATTTTAGACAAACTAAGGGAGTAGCTATGGGGGCAGCATGTGCCCCCATATACGCAAATCTGGTCATGTTAGACTGGGAAGAGTCAGTAGTTTTTAAAAGTGAATACTATAAACATGTCAGATATTACTTTTGGTTTCTTGATGACATAAACATCTTATGGGGCGGAAGTCAGGCTGCTTTGAATAATTTCTTGGACTATTTAAATCAAAGTAGTGAGTACCTTCGACTTACTTAATCTAGTAGTAGTGAAGGTATAGCATATTTGGACACTTATATATCCAATGGAGACAAAGGCTTTAAGTCTCATATTTACAGAAAAAGCACAATCTCCAATGGTTATTTGGAATACCTTAGCATTCACCCAAGGAAATTGTTGTAAAATATTTACAAAGGACAGTTTATTAGAGCTATAAGAATAAAATCGGAATAAACAGAGATGGTAGAAGATATGGATTTCATCACTGAATTGTTTAAAGAAAGAGGTTATAATATGAATATGATGAAAGATGTGAGGAATTATGTCATTAAGGAATGGGGACTCAAATATACCCCATTATTAGGAGCTAACAGTAAGGAAGGGACAATTACTAGGATGGAACGCATTAGTTCCACTAACCCAGGTTTCAATAGAGCATGTGTATTGGAATATGGGCCACATACGAATAAAGTAATGAACATCATGACCAGCAATTGGAATGTTATGATGGTTGATCAAGACATTGCGAATATTATAGGTCCCAAACCCTCATTTGTGTACAAAATGGGTTGCAACATTAAGATGTATTTGGAAAGAGGGACAATAAAGAATGGAATAGACAGTGGTAAGAAGCACACTAAGAAATGTGGTAATTGCAATCAATGTCAGGTGATAAATGAAGAAGAAGGGACTATGTTGAATAATGTCAACAGAACTAGGATATTAGATTTAAACAAGGCAACTGTAATTCTAAATTTGTTATATTTGGCAAAATGTTTGATATGTCCAGGATACTACAGAGGGAAAACTGAAAGATGTTTTAAAAAACTTATTTATGATCACCTATATAGTATCAAGAGAAAGGATGTAAATAATGCCCTGTATAGACATATAGAGAAGTGTGGGGACAAGCACAGTTTTAAATTTGCCATTTTGGAAAACATCGTCTCAGACCCCAGAGGTGGCAATATTAAAGCCACCTTGGGTTACAAAGAAATTTGGTGGCAATTATATACTGACGCTTCGACCCCACCGGGGCTTAATGATTATATATCTATTAAATCTTTGTTAACTATTAAGTAATTCATGTGCATTAATTATTATATTTAGATACAACTTTGCCAATGATACAAAAAGATGTTTTTAAGGAAAGTTATTGTTGTATAAGTTATTCTAGTAAGATTTTCATCTAATTTTATTTTTTTTTTTTTTATTTGTGAATCAAGTATTTCTGGAGTAAATGGTGAATCTGAATGAAGATCTGGATTTAATACAGTTAAACAGTCAGTAGTTATTAGAGAGTAGTTTTAGGGTACATTTGAAGTACACATTTTTAAATGTGTTTGAACACATTTTAATGCTTTGAGTGGATGTACATTTGGAATATAACAATAAGTTTTATATATGCATTTTTTTAATGTATTTTTTGTATGTAATTTTGGTGCACATGTCACTTTAAAACATTTTATCTTTTTTTTTTTAGCGCCAAAAGCAGTATTTAAACTGCAATAAATTTGTATTGAGATGTTCTGATGAAGCCCACTTCCTTGTTGGTGAAAGCGCTTAACAAGAAGTATTAAATTAATATTTTTTAGCCAACTTTTTTGTTGGTGTGTATTTTTTCAGGCAACTTCATTGCTGGTTCATTTTTGTTGGTGATTTTGCATCTCAGGGGTCCATGGACTCAGCGGTCTTTCACTTGCCATTAATTTGTAACTAGTTGACGGAACGCTTCTTTGGTTCTGCACATCTGGATTTTCATTTTTATACATTCTGTAGTCAAAAAAATGTTAGAGTAAAATTTTAATATTATTGCCTTTACTCTGTTTTAACTGTATGTTTTTTTTAGTGCAGCAAGTTTAAGCAGCATTGGTAGCTACACTATGCCATAGGACATGAAGAGTGATACACCATTGCTCAGCATTGGTGCATGATGCAAAGTTTTTCTCAAATGCAGAGGAAAAAATGTGAAACCCTTTATTAGAGATTTATTATTTATGTGTGTGGTGTGTGATTAAATTTTTTGACCACATTAAAGGTGTGAAAATGGGGTAGATAGGAAAATGGTGAAATGGGGGCAAGTATGGGGAAGAAATAAAGGGGAAGCAATATAGGAATTTGCAGAAAGGAATTAGGAAAGAACTATAGCTATCCACTTCTTGAACTGTGTAATATGAACACGTATATAAAATTGAATGAATTTAGACACTCATCACAACACAGATGGGCGACAACAACACAGTCACGTTGTATAGCCAATTGGACCAAATCAAGTGTGTCAAGAAGACACTTGCAAAGTGGGGAGCTATGTATGGGACAAAATTATTTTTGTGGGACAGGTGCCCAATTTTTTTTTTATTTTATTTCAGTAAAAGAGGAATGTTGGGTGAGGTAAGTAGGGTAAGGAAGTGGGTGCAGACAAATAGGACAAATAAGATAGAGACAGGGATGGTGAGGGATGCAAAAGATTGGGGGACATCATGATTGGGGATATGAGGAGGACATTGGAGGCCATTGTCTTTCAAGCATGGGGATAGTGAGAATATAGTCCTCATCCTCAAATTTGTCATCACTGCCACTTTCCTCAGTTTCCTGTTGGAGTGTGTGATGTTTTTGTTTTCTCTGCATTGCAAGGAGCATCTTCTCCATATGGCTGAGGCGTAAACCAATGGCACCTTCTACAACCTCATGCACCATGCCTGGCAGCTCCTGGTGGGTGACAAAATCACTACCCCCAGCAATATTTTCAGAGGATATCACTACACTAGCTGCTGGGGTAACATTACCTCATGTTGAGGGACCAGGTAGTGAAGGGGTTGAAGAGGTGTTCAGTCAGGGTGTGTCCCAGATGTGTTGGGCGTGTGTGTAGTAGCCATTGGAGGGGTGGCTGAGCTGCACTGGTTGGCCCACCTCCCTGTGGTGGAAATCATTTTGTCAGTTGTCAGAAAATTATGACATCAGAAAGTTGTTATCACACATATAAAAATAAAAAAGAGAGATATGGGGTTGGTTAAGAGAAAAAAATAAGAGCCATTATATGTCAGATGCAATAAATTACTGCAATGCAGATATATTTTTACTTTTACATTAACTATATTTTTATAAAAAGTAGAAAATAGGACTGAGGATTGTTCTAAGTAATCCTTGCAATACACATATATTGCCAATATGGTTTTACAAATAATACAGATTAATAACATGGCATTTATGCCAATTTGTTGAAATTAATATTTAATATTGTTTAATTATTGTACTATGCATTTGTTATTTGTGGGATTTGAACCCACAACATCTGACTACAGTATTACAATTGTCTCTTAATAATTACTCTGAACTACAGAATGAAGCATGCATGTGTGATTTTACAATTAAGATATGCATGCTTAATTAGCCTAATATATAGAAGAATAGTACTTTTAACAAAATAATAAGTAATTTATGCTACATGCATACCCTTTGCTTCTCTCAGTCTTTCTAAACATTCAGCATGAGCTACTTTGTTTGCTAAAATCTCCTGGGCAGCTGTATAATAAAGTGGGGAGAAAAAGAGAAGAGCATTATGCATACCAGTCTTGGCTATCTCCAACTTTGTATATAATTTAAAGTATCTTTATCTGCATACTAATACATCTGCGGGATGTCAGCTGTCTTAAACTCATCTAACCACTGGTTGAGTTGTGCCTGCTTGCACATTGTCAGGTTGTTGCACTGTGTTGCTCTCCAGTGCAGTGTGTGGAATGCCAGTCACACTAGAAATAGCTTTGGCAAGACTATTCTAAGCCTCTGATTTATATTAACACATGGCATATTCACTCTGAAAAGCCTACACCTGCAGCACCAAAGGAGCCCATTGAATATTCTGGACCCCTATTCACCCCATCTTTGAACTCTAAATTGGGCACCTTCCTTCCTAGCTCCTGCTATGTTCACACTGATCATACAGCAACAGTTGACGTGTTTCCTGCCATTTTCTGTTATCATGTTTAATGATCAGTGCGCAAACTTGCACAACCATGCCAACTGTGTTTGCATTATGTTAAGCAGAGAGCAACATTGCCAAACAGAGGGAAGGTAGATTATGAAATAGGAAGGGTAATGTGACAGTTGACATTAGTTTATGGGTGACATGCTGCTATACCTGTTAGCTGACTACTTCACGGGTGTGTATTTGGGGCATAAATTTTATGACCTGACACTTTTTTGTGTGGCTTTACACACTGATAAAAGTAATTTGTTCATTGTAGGATTCAAGCCTATGTAAAATAGAGAATACATATTCTTCCACATAGATGTTTTTCCTCCTTGCCATAAAAGAAGTACTTGCCAGATGTGTTCATTAATTATACAGACACATTAAATGAGTGGTTAACCATGTATGTGTGTGACATGAAAGTTCAGAAAAAAAAAATTTAATTGTAGAACCATAATTGTACTGATGACCACAGTTAGACATATAATACATATGCTATCATGTGTATGCTTAATTCACCTGGTATACATACTTTTTTTATGTATAATTATTTTTACGTAAAATTATTTTTATATTGTTAATTTTTATCTAAATTACAGTGAATCAGCATTAGTCAGTTTGTTGACTTAGAACCCTCCCTCACATGTATTATGGCCATTAAATTATGTTTGTTTCCACAGGTAGAGCTAGCCATCAGGTGCAATTTTTACACTCATTACTACATATGAGTGCTGACTGCCACACAACATCATTTATCATGTTCACTCAGTGGAAAACCACACGTTTCAATGTATCTTTTTAGAAACTGACAATGTCTGCTTATTGTCTCCAGGTGATGGGGAACTGCAGGTGTGCATGCATGCTGAATGCCATGCAACACTGATTAGCATGTATGCATGATAGAAAGCAAAAGATATAACAATGTATCTTTTTAGAAATTGACAATGTCTGCAGGTGTTGTAGATATGCAGGTGTTGAATATGCATGCTGGCAAAAGTGCAAGACCACTTAGCGTGTCTGCGTGATGGAAGACAAAAGATGTAACAATGTATATTTTTGAAACTGACAATATCCGCTTATTATCTGTGGCATTATTCCGTGTTTGCATGGAGGTGAGCAATGTGCAAACAAGACAGGCAAAGCTCAGAGTGTATTATTATTATTGTAAAGTGTTTATTATTTTTCAACAATAAAAGATAAATGCGGGACATGAACTATGCTATGTGCTTCATCATGTATATCATGTGTGCTACACACACAGTTGATTCTCAGCTCTAATTTATGCTAGCCTTATCATAGAAGCAACTTCCATTCATTTTAAAGTATTTATCTGTTTCACTGTATTGAGCTGAGCCTTATGCCACACAAATATTAATTATTAAAAAAAATAAAGAATATTACAGAATGCATTTTAACACACATTACAGATTTTTACAGAACTCTGGATCTGAACTATCATACTAATGAAACTACAAAACATACTAAACAACTTTGTGCCAGGAAAGGAAATCATGTGCATATAAGCAATTCCCATTTCCTCCACAATATTAACAAGTCATAGACACTTGTACACTTATTTGTATGTGTGGCTTGCATATTTAATACATGAGTGATCCAACAAGCATTTAAAATTATTGTTTGCACCAATGCAGCTCTGTTTTCTTTTTGTATTGTATTCATTCTTCTCTTATCTGTGCTGTACTCTCAGACATGCAGTCTATAGTGTATTTTGTATCGTCCTTTAAATGATTGTTAATGATGCGTGAAAAAAGTTTTTAGCAAAGGCAGAGTACTTTGACTATTAGTGAACAAGCGTGAACGTACCACAATTTAGGGTCATCATGGAGGTGTAGACATGCTCCTCTAGGGCCTCTGAGCACATGCTTAGGGTTGTAGATGTGGCACAGGCTGACATGTGTTACTGCCTCTGCAGTATGGCCAATTCAATGGATTGTGTGAATGACATGATGAAACAGGCAATGTCTGTTAAGGAACACCTGCTGGGAGGTGGGCAGCATCCTATGGATATAGGTCAGCATCATCATCTGATGTTAGCCAATGTGGCCATGCCTGATCATGTTTCTGTAGTGCTACTACTACCACTGCTCCATCAGTGATTGAGGTATCCACAAGCAGATATGGTAGGCCATGGTATCATAGTCCTGGGCATAGTCTCAAGAAGAGCTTGCCCAGCAGATATCAGCTGCATTCATGTAGCAGCAGGACATCTGACCATAGGCATGGACATGTCAGTGCAATGCCTGTCAGGGCCAGATCCCATGGTCAGGAGCAATGATGCTAAACTGTTACATCTACTATGAATGGATCACACCTATCTGACATACCAGGATGTAGAGCTAGCTCAGAGCTTGGATCTGCTATTGCAGACACTCGTGCACACATTTCAGCTTTTTTGCCTGTACAGACACACACACACACACACACATAGTTACATGGGTCAGTCATGAGCCTTACAGCTGATGTGGTCTCAGTGGCCATTTGAAACTTTATCCAAATGTCTGCCTGTCTGTCTTTCTTACTCACATGCCCTCGCTACCTTTTGTGTCAGCCTAGGCCTCCTGCCCCCCCCCCCAAATGACACCCTGTGCAAAATGATGATAACTTTACCATATCCTTGTTTTTCTGTCCTTTGGATTCAGGGATACATAAGTCTTTTATCTGGGTCTCAGGGTGCATAGCTGACTGAGTGTTTAGTATATATATGTGTCCATGATGCTTTTTTTGAAATTGTACTGCTTCCTTACAGGATTTTGTAATGCCTGAATCTTTGAAGCATGAGGGGTATTAGCTGACAGAGAATGCATTTGTTGACATGAGTCATTGCTGTCACATATTGATGTAATTGCTGTAAAAATCACCTATCTTCTATTTGCTTACATTAGCAAGTAACAGCATGCAAGGATCTGCCATTTATTTGTGTTCTTAGCCATTTATTACTTAACACTTACCTTGATAGCCCAGCAGTTAGAAGAGTTTTAATTCAGCCTGATTCTGTGTGATACTAGCAGTACCCAGCCATTACATGGGTAAGAAAAGGTTGTGAGCATGGTCTGGCATCAGTGTTACTGCCTGTATGTGCATAGGAGGAAAGTTTTACCCCCTTAGGCAGTGAGCGTGTGTGCTATCAATTGCCTCTTGGCCTGGGTAAGGGCATATCATGCACACCTACATCTATTGACACCCACAGCAGCTGGTGGTTCCCCCTCTGACTCCTCACCTGCATGTGGTTATGTGGACCTTGCCAGTGGCAGTGGGATGTATGCCCCTTCAACCTGATGTTCTTGCTGGAGCTGTTTTCTCAGAATAATATTGTGAAGGATGGCACAGAGAATGAAAATTGCATCACATGTACAGAGATAGTACTGCAGGGCTCCTCTGGATGGATATAGGCACTGGAACTGTGACTTCAGCAGCCCAAAAACATGCTCTATGATAATTCTTGCTTGAGCATATGCCTCATTATAGTGTTCTTCAGTGGGTGAGTATGTATTTCTGAAGGGCATAATCAGCCACAGCTTGAGTGCATAACCCACATTCCCCAGTAAATGACCTTGTGGGATATTCCCCCTAGAAAATCTCTGATAGAGTTGTGAGTTGTGTCAGATATGGGAATCTTAGTAACCGCCCGGGTTTCCAGCACACATATTCAGTATGATTCACTTAGCATTACACATAACCAAGCAGCTGATTGAGTGAATGCACTTTCTGTGTATGTGCATCCTCCCCTGTTCCCCAGGTGTTACTTTGATTTTCAATGTGAGTGAAGTCTATGACACCCAAGAATTCAGGATAGTGCCCTATAGGGTAGAAATCTTGCATAGTTATAGCTCTGCCCTCACGTGTATGAGGAAAATGTATGTAGTCACTGGCATGTTGTAGCATAACATGCAGGAATTGATGGAAGGTCATGGATGCTGATGCCTATAACACCAACAGCGTATCACCTGTTGGTCTCTGGAAAGTTCATGTAGCTAATATTCTAAGTGCTACATATACTTAGTCTCCATAGGTATTGGTTTCCCTCGGTTTACTCTTGATCTCAGTTGAGGGTGACAGAGGTTGCAGAGTTCCTGTAGTTTGTCTCTATCCACCCTGTAGCACTCTACAATGTTCTCCTCATTCAGACCATGAAGAGTTAAATGGGGTCTAAACACCCTTCTCCTTCTTGACCAAGGTCTATTAGCAGCAGCAGCATAGACTTGGGCCTATTGCACATACACATATATAAGAGCAACAGCAGTCCTTAATATCGTGTCCATGTAGAGTAGTTTATGTGGCTGTATTCCAATAGGTTTTGGAATTCACAGGCAAAACCTGCACTGAGTGTACTACATGATCACTTTATAGCTTGTTGAATAGCTCCTTCATCTTGGATTGGTTGATTAGCATACAATTCAGCTGCTTGTGCAATGATTAGCATGTCATGATGTTTACCATGTTTGTGTGGCTCTTCACACCATATAGAGCTGTTTACTGAATACAAAACAGTGCGCTACCATGTTCGCATAGTACCATTACATGCAAACGGTTTTAGCTCACCATGTAGGCTATATTGAATCCAGTCCTCTATCTTTTGGATTTAGGGATACATGTCTTTTGTGCGATTCCCAGGGTGCATAGCTGACTGAGCACTCTATATATATATATATATATATATATATATATATATATATATATATGTGTGTGTGTGTGTGTGTGTGTGTGTGTGTGTGTGTGTGTGGTTTTGGTGCTTTTTTTGAAACTGTACTGCTTTCTTATGGGTTTTTCTGTTGTGTGCATGTTTGATGAATAAGTTCTATTAGTTGATGCATAGCTGACTGAGCACTCTATATATATATATATATATATATATATATATATATATATATATATATATATATATATATATATATATATATATGTGTGTGTGTGTGTGTGGTTTTGATGCTTTTTTTGAAACTGTACTGCTTTCTTATGGGTTTTTCTGTTGTGTGCATGTTTGATGAATAAGTTCTATTAGTTGAGAGAGAATGCATCTATTGATATGTCAGTGCTGTCACAGACTGATGCCATTGCTGTAAAACTCACCCACCTTTATTCAGTTATATTAACAAGTACCATTATGTAAGGATCTAATATTCGTTTGTGTTCTTAGTCATTTGTTTTTCTATTCTGTGTTCAACACTTACCTTGACAGTCTAGCAGTTACAAGTGTTTTTATTCAGGGCTGACTCTGTGTGATGCTAGCAGTGTGCAGCCATTACATAGGTGAGTAAAGCTTGTGAGCATTGGCTGTCATCGAATTTGCTGTTTTTATCTACATGGGATGACCATTGTACTTCCTTAGGTGGTGAGTATGTGTGCTATCCTTTGCCTCTTGGCCATGATGAGGGCATATTGTGCACACCTACATCTACCTACACTCACAGCAGCTGATGGTTCCCCTCTTGCTGGTGATGAGATTTGTGTCCTTGGTGTTCCTGCTAAAGCTTTTTTCTCAGAATAATATTGTGAAGGATAGGACAGACAGAGAAAATTTCAGTGCAAATACAGAAATTGTACTACAGGGTTCCTCTAAGGTATCTAGGCACCAGAACTGTGACTTCAGCAACCCAAACACATACTCTGTAATATTTTTTGTTTAAGTGTGTGTCTCATTATAGCTTTTCTTAGTAGGTGGGTGTGCATTTCTTATGGGTATTGTCAGCCATGGTTCGAGTGCATATCCTGCATTACACAGTAAATGACCTTGTGGGATATCCCCCCTGGAAAATCTCTGACATAGCTGAGAGTTGTGCTACACATGGGAGTCATGGTAACTGCTGGAGTTGCCAGCATGCACATTCAAGATGATTCCCTTACCATTAAACATCTGGCGTTTAATGGAGTGCAATCCCTTTCTGTTTAGGTACAATCTTCCTTGTTCCCCAGGTGGTGCTTTGATTTTAATGCACATGTAATCTATGGCAGCCGAGACTTAATGGAAGTGTGCTACAGGCAGAAATCCTGCATAGTTGTAGCTCTGTCCTCG
>NC_056729.1:218301257-218396257 GCF_019279795.1 Protopterus annectens | reverse complement strand
TTTTTTATATCCCTAATATGTTCCTGTAACCGGACCCTAAAACTCCTATAAGTTCCTCCTATGTGGAACTTATTGCATCCACATTACAGCACATACACTAGCCCCTCAGTATTACAACTTACCTAGCTGTAAATGTAATACCATTAATATAGGGAAAAGAACTTATTACATACTGACAGATGGAACAGCCATCACATGGAACAGTGCCCTTATTTGTGCTTAAATTCTGACTAACATCAACATCTGGTAAAAAAAACTGATTATCTACCAGAATATCAGTCACATTCCTAGCTCTTTTATATGCAATACTCACAAAGTCAGGTAATATAGAGTTCAAAATGTTATCCCTTAAAAGCATAGGCCACAAACTACGTGCTTTTTTTAACTATTTCCTCAGTTATAACATTATAGGTTGTCACTAAGAAAACTTTCTTCTGGTCCTCATTATTTCCAGTTGTGTTGGTGGATTTGTTTCCACATGTACCAACTTTATATTTCCCACTAACACAGGCATAATGAGAGTATCCCTGGGGGGTAGAAGAATACCTCATGTCCATGATGTTTTGTTTAGCTTCCCTAACCAACTGAACATCATAACCTCTTTTAATAAACATATCTTCTGCTTCTGCTATCTCTCTGTCAAAGCTCATATCAAGGCTACATAGCCTATGAATTTGTAAGAATTCATTATAAGGCAGTTCCTTGACCAAATATTTGGGGTGACAACTACTCCCATGCAAAAATACATTTCTATGTTCAAATTTCCTATGGAGACTAGTTGTAAATCCATCTAAGTTAATATCCAAAAAATTCACTTGTGGGCCAAGCTGTATACCATCAAAACTTAAGCCCATAGTATTAGATTGTAAGTCATCGACAAACCCAAGGGCTTCTGTCTGGCTTCCTTGACATAAAAAAATAAGATCATCAATAAATATAAAATATAAAATAACTTTTAATCTATAAAAATCATGTCTATAGACAAAATCATCTTCAAGTTTAGCCATAAGTAAATTGTTTAAATAAATGCTTTGCCATAGATGTTTTGTGGGGAACAACACATGTATAGTTAGCACAGGCTGCTCCTCAGAACAGGCAGCAGAAACAACCTCACTGTGCTGCACCTCTCTGTAGTGCAGCACTATGGTAGCATCACTCAGGCGTCAATGATTAAAGCAAGCTGTACACAAGGATTACACCTCATAGTAAGCATTCTAGATTTAGATTTCAGAGTTAGTTAGATTTTAATGCTGCTTTGCAGATAGTTGCACTTATTGTCCATTAAATATGCAAATATGAGCATAAATCATAATTTTGGAAATAGTTCAAAAACAGACATCAATATACGGTTTTGCAGCAAACTCAAAATCAGAGTTGCATGAAAAAGTTCACATTTAGAGCTGTGGTCTAGTTACTATGGTGAGAGATATTAATAGTCATTTGTATTATTAAAATAATAATTGCATATTATCTAATTACTCACTTAATATAAAATCACCATTATGTCTCACTTGCATATTAATACAACAAGTATTCTAAGGAGGATTTGCAGAAGAACTTTTATATTTTAACTTTTTTGTTACTTTTATAAATTTCATAATATGTACATTTGTTTACAGGTAGGTTGCAAAAGTGCATTCTAGGGAATTCATGCAAAAGTTATCCAGCTGGGAAATCTGCAGGTGTCAAAAGATATGAGATTTCATCCCAGATAAATGTTAATGAGCTAACTAGAGGGGAAAATTCTATAATCCAATAAAGAATCCAAATCACCTCATATCAAAAACTGTATTTAAAAGATTAGCAATGAACTAAAAGCTAACCACCAGGAAGACTAAAAACATGCACCAATTAAAATTAGCACTGGAAGCAAAGAATGATTATAAACCCTTGTTTAGTAATATCAGGAATTAAAGAAATAACATCTATCAGTGTACTGAACTGATCTAAAATGGTGCCATCCATTCTGACCCGAAAGACATAGCCAATAAGCTAATGGATAGAGTCACTGTCCAGTTCATAGAATTCAGCCAGTTGCAGTCACAAAGCTCCCAGAATCTCAGACTCACTATGAACCTTAAGGAAGATGTCCTAAATGTGCTCAATTAAAACAAAAATTATGCTTCAATCTCTCCACTAATTTACCCAGATGCCCAATTAATATCACAAAAAAAATGCTCTGGTGAAAACCTTCCTAAACGTGTTCAGGCTATACTAAGCCACAGGGTACATCCCAGAAGCATGCAGAGCTGGTGCTGTTATTTCTCTCTACAAGTCTGACACTGTCACAGTTCCTGGCATCTAGAGACTGATTAGTCTTAATTTGTCTAATTTGCAAGGCTATGGAATGCATTATATATGACTTAATAAGCAATGATATCAAAAGTCTCATCCTATTTTTCCTGTTTTTGTCAGGGGTAGATCATGACAACTAAATTTAATAAACAACTTCATGAAAATCACAGGGATAATAGATAATTATCATTCTGCTGATGCAGCTTAGCAAAATCTGGCGAAGACGTTTTACACCATCCCCATGCTATTACTGGATAAAAAACAAAGGCATTGAGATTACAGACACTATTTTCACATTACCAGTGTCCACTCTCACATTGTACTCCCATGACTAGAAGAACAAAGCAGTTTTGTCCAGCAATGAATTTGTGGATGCCAGTCCAGGAATCAAGGCTACAAACTGGCTTAAAGACAAAACCAAAACCAAAATGAGCCAGCACATATACAGCGGATAAAGATCTTATTTAATGTTCCAAAACAAAAAATTCAATTCACATGAATCAAACCATTTTCGGCAAATGCCTTCTTCAGTGATAAAGACAAAAATATAAAATAATTAGAAAACTGTGGTTTAAATACAGGTTCATAGGTTGGTACTAGGCTATCAGCCCTAGGGTCTATACAAGCCTAGCCATAACAATTCCCTGGCTATTTCTTCCCACACTATTTACTTCCCTGGATTCCTGTTTAGCAGGTTGACTGACATGATCCCAGAGTGAATTTCCTTTCTCCCATCCAATTGTCAAGGTTCCTTTTGAAGAGGGCCAAAGAGGTGCTCTGCTTGACATGTATGGGCAGTCTATTCCAGAGTCTGGGGAGTCTCTGGGTCAGGAAGCTATCCCTCCAGCATGTTTTGTTTATTCTGATGACAAGGTTTAGATCCCTGGAGTGTGTGGCTCTGAGGGATTGGGATTTCTTTAAGTGTAGCATGCCCAACAGCTCTGGGTTTGACATGGCCTTGTATGTTAAGCAGAGATCACCTCTGAGTAGATGATATGCGACAGAGTATAGCTGGAGTTTTTTAATGCGGTCAGCATAAGGCATCTGCTTTAGGCCTGTGATTCTTTTAGTGAGGTATTTCTGCGGCCTTTCCAGCTGTTGCAGATGTCTTGAGAGGTAAATACCAAATGGGGCATTGTATTCTATAATGGATCTAATGAGGGATGAGTACAGTGGGACAATGACCTCCTTTTTTTCTGGATGGAAAGCCCTTAGTGATGATCTGTGCCACATAGAAGGATTTCCTGACTGTTGTTGTGATGTGGTTATTGAAGGTGAGACCACTGTCCACCTGTGTCCCTAAGTCTCTTATCACACTTTCAGTGTTTACTGTACTGCCCCCTATGTGGTAATTCATGGGTACATGTTTTTTTCCAAAGGGGATAACTATACATTTCTTGGCACTGAGCTTGAGCCCATGGCTCTGGCACCAAGCATCACTTTCTGTAAGGCCCTTTTGTAGAATATCCACATCATTTAGGGATTCAATCATGGCTCCCAGTTTGCAGTCATCTGTGAACTTTGTTAGCCAAAGTCCCTTAGTGTTGGCCTGTACTACAGAGAAGTAGATGCCAAACAAGAGCGGTCCCAGGACTGAACCCTGAGGTACTCCACTTGTCACATGTCTGGAGCTGGATTTGGAGTCAGCTACTTTTACAGTGTGGGTTCTGTCAGTAAACCAGTTGGCAACCCATCAAGTGACGTAGGGATTAATGTCCAGCTTAGTAAGTTTATCTATGATTCCAGAGTGGGAGATGGTGTCAAAGGCCTTGGCCAAGGTCCAGATAGGCTGTGTGGACTGCCTTACACTCATCCACAGCTCTGTAGACTGATTCGAAGAAGTCAATCAGGTTCAGGAGACAAGATCGGCCCTTCACAAACTCAAACTGGGTGGGGTCCAGTGTTTGAAGGTTGCCAGTATCTTTGTTTATAAGTTCCTTGATAATACGTTCCCATGGTCTTGCAGATTAGGCTCGTCAGACTGATGCGGTGATAGCTCCCGGGATCCAAGGTGGATCCGCCCTTGTGGAATGGGATAACTGTAGCTGTGCGCCACTCAGTGGGCACGAAGCCTGAGGTGAGGGTATGATTAAACATGACACTTAGGTGAGGTGCCAGTTCATTTTGTAGTTCATGTATTACACAGCCCAGGATGTCATCTGGTCCCATGGATGCTGTATTCTTAGCTTTGGAGAGTGTCCGACAGTGCCATCTTGTGTGTAACCATATGATTGGATAAAAATTAATTCAAAAGTGGTCATTTAGTCCTGGTGAGAACAGCCCACCCAACTTAACTATCCACTTTTTTTCTTTATTATTAAGCATTTCATGTAGAGTGGCTTTATCTTTACTTTGATACTTAATGCAGTCAGTTACAGTAAATCTAAAGATCCCAGTAACATGTTTCAAAATATGTTTGTATAAGGCACTGGATTGCTTTTTATTTCGAATATCACTAAGATGTTCCCCTATTCTAAGCTTTAAAGGCTGTGAGGTCTGGCCCATGTAAAATGCCGTGCATGTACATTTTGCTAGAGAGATGACCCAACTAGTATTGCAACTGGCAAAGAATGAGATGTCATAGACAATGGGTGAATTTTGGCTACTGAAGCTGTCTGTCTTAAATACTCTAGGACAATATGTGCAATGTCCGCATGGGTTTCACCTCACCAATTTTTGACCAGTAATTGTTCTTTCAGTTAAAGAATGGTCAACCTCATTCCATCTTTTATAATGACTAAACAATGAGCCCAAAGACCGGCCCTTATGAAAAGAGAAGGAGCAGTTGTCATTCAAATATTCCCTAAGTTTGCTGTCTGACTGTAGGACATTCCAGTGCTTAGCAATAATATCCATAAAGATCTTAGTGTTCCTGCCATATGTTGTCACAAGCCTCAATTCCTGTCTGGTTTTGATTAGCCATTTCTGATATGAGAGCAATTGGCCCCTGTCCTGTTGATTACCAAATCGGCTGGCCCTGCAGATGTCACCTGGTCTATATCCCCTATTTTTAAATCTGGTTACATGGTCCTGTTTATACTGGCTGTACGTGGAAGGGCTTGAGCAGATTCTCTTGATCCTAAGAAATTGCGACTTACGAATATTCCTGATGACATACTATGGGTGGAAGCTGGTGGCATGTAAAAGTGTATTAAATTGTGGAAATTTCCTAAACACCTCACTTTCCAATGTATCTGTACTGGTTCATCTAATCAATACATCCAGGAAAGTGATTTCATGTTTATCAAAATTTATCTTAAACTCTATACACCAGATGTTTTGATTGAGGTATTCCACAAAGTCTAATAAAAATGCCACATCAGCCTTCCACACCAAACAACAGTGATCAAGATATCTGCACCAGATGTCAATCTCATTCAAAAAGATATTGGGACTGTTATCATAAATTAAATGCTCCTCCATGTAGGCCATGAATAGATCTGCATAAATGAGGGCAAATAATGCCACCATTGCAGTGCCTTGAACCTGCCAAATACATTGTTGTTGATAATAAAAAACATTGTGTGTCAATATCATTTCTGCCATACAGACAAGAAGGGTGTTTAAACCTGGTCTGTAAAGATTAGCTCTATCTAACCAATATTGCTGGGCAGCTAAACCTGCCCAATGGGGATATTAGTATACAGAGAGGTGACATCCAAAGTACACAGAAGCCAGTCGAGTTCCAATTGCATCTCAGAAATAATGGCAAGAAAGTGAGTAGCATCCTGAATTCTGTCATGGACCAATCAAAGCAAAGGTTTGAGATGTATTGTAAGATATTCCTAAAGTGGCTCAGTCAATGACCTCCTGCCAGAAACAACTGGTCTGCCTGGTGGCTTGACCAGATCTTTATGGATCTTAGGTAATAAATACAAATATTGCTGTCTGGGATGTCTACTTTAAGTTGTTGACTAGTATTCACGGAGATAATACCCTCCTCAACAGCCAAGTCCAAAAACTGATCAAAATCATATTTGAGCTTTGATGTTGGGTCCAGAGGCGTAATCATATAGTGTCTAATATCCGATAACTGCCTTTGTGCTTCCACATGGTATTGACTCCAATCTTGAATGACAACCGCCCCTCGCTTGTCTGCTTGCAAAATCACAATGTTCTTATTCAGTCTGAGTTTGTCAGTACACAACCTTTCATCCCTACTGATATTATCTTTGGTAATATTATTTTTACTAAAGTTTAGATGTAAGTCTTTGAGTACATTGTTTTGAAAAGCTGAAACAATAGGTGACATGGGTGGTTTAAAAGTTGATGGCCTAAATTTAAAAAATCTGAGGTCAGTATTTTCATCGCCAGTCTCCTCCAAATCATGAAAATATAGTTTTCAATTCAAAATACGGCAAACATTGGTCACATCTTGTGCAAAGAACTGTTCTGGTACACAAAAAACGGGTACAAAACTTAAATCTTTATTGAAAACATTGATGTCCAGTTCTGTAAGTATCAAAGAGGAAATATGTACATTGTCATAATAAATACTTAAATCTTGGTCATGATATTCAGAATTCCCCTGAGATCTGATGGTACCTTTGTGTTTGTGTTTCCTCCCCCCTCTTCTTCTTGATTTAGACATAAAGGGAGCCCCCCTTCCAGATTGTTCGAAATATTGTTCCTCTTGGGAACTGGAGACGTCCTCGTGTGGTTATCTTCTCAGTCTGTGTTGGAGGAAGAATCATCACCAAAGGTGACTGATTCTCTGTTCCTCTTTTTCAATATAGACATGGTCCTTGCTGGTCTGGGCCCTTTATGAGTATGATTTGGGGTTAGAAATTTAACCTTCTGACGAATCTCAAAGGGTTTCCCCCTGTCGTAGTCCCCCACATCTCTACTGAACTTTATAATTTTTTTATCTTTCAAAATTTTTTCCAACTCTGAAAGATCCTGATTGAGTTGGTTAATACAAGAATTATAACATGACAAAGTGGTGTAATCTTGGAACCCCTCACTTATACTAAGTACCTCTTTGGTTTGTTGTTCTATCATTCTTTCATAGTGGGCTACTAATACATTCATAAAGCCCATAGAGGCTTGTTGCTGCACTTCAAACCAATAATCCAACAGTTGCCGATCCAGCTGTGATACCATCAGCCATAGCCTTATTCTGAGCCCCCTTGGTACAATCTTCTTCTGTTGGTAGGCCCTAAATAATCTGAGATGCCACACATTACTTTTCAGTTGTTTCATTTCCTTGGTAAGCTTAATAAAAGCTCATTTACACTCCTGATCAGGATCATGGATACCAGAACGATTGTTCCCATTATTGGACCCCAAACCAAAAATTCAAAGGTACTCAGAATCCGAGGAAAGCCCTCTAATGATAGACGCCAAATCCATAATTGGCTAGTGAGACTCAAAAATGTATAATCCAGTTAGTGATGGTATAACTATAGAATGTCCAAATTGACCAAGGGCCCAAGTTGCTGTGCTTATGCTAAAGGTGTCAAAATTTTTTTATAACATATAATTTATCCTTTTCGCAACAATATTACAAGTCCAGGTATTCACCCCAGTAAAGTCTGAATTTAAAAAATTGCAAATAAAATGGGTATTCACCCCAATTCACGATTATCAAAGGAAAACTATCAATAGCCAAACCCACCTAAAAAATCACCAAGTGGTGAGTAATATGCTGTGTGTCCCTAAACTCCAAAGTATTAAATCTCTAACCGACACACCATAAGCACAGCAAATGAGGCACCACCCCAAGGTCCAAAAATATAAAAAATGGTTTGTTCTGGAATCACACTAACCAAAAAAAGCATGGGTGTCATCAAAAAGTAAAAAAGAAAAACTAAGACAAAAAAATGTCTATAGAAAATTTATTCAACAATGAGTCTGGTATCCAAGTCCAAAAGGTCGGTACACAATAATCCTGAACCTATCAAGTCTGTACCAACTGTGGTAAAAACCTTACCAGTCCTAAACCTGATACAATATCAATATACTCAACATCAGTGTTAGCCCCCACCTGGATACATAAGAAATGAATCCATATAACTAAACTACCTGTAGTTTCAAAATAAATAATAAATGACTAAACTTTGTTAAGCATATATGTTTTACCAAATGTAAAGGCTCACTTAATGGACTGCCCGATCATCACTATTTCATGTTGCTCAAACACATAAACCCTGGAGAAATGTAATTTACCAATACCATTCACTAGTAAAAATACTCTAACATACAACTAACACAATCCTGGTCATGCTGGTAAATAAACCAGATTAAAGCATTGGTAAAAGTTGGGTTTTAACATCATTCTAAAGAAATAAATAAACCATTTTAGTGTCCCAAGCTCTGTGCTTTTACAATATAAGGTCTCGTTGTTCGAAATATTGCACGATTAATAAACCACCCACCAGTTCCATGCCACAATACCATACATTTAACTGCCAACCAGCATGTATCCCTGGCTGGAAGTTAAATTAAGACAACATACTGGAAACCTAACAGACCCCCAAGATTGAATGTTCAATAAGCAATCCCTTATACAGAGATATATGCGACCGCACAAAAATGTTCAACAGTTCAAATTAGAAAGGCCAACTCAAGCCGTTTTTGTTCAATGTAGAGTCCCTTCTGATAAGGAAATCGGCGATAATAAAGATGGCCTCCAGTTCAATGCAGAAATACCATATGTATCCTCCCACATTCTTAAGGAGGCAGTCACCTCTTCAGAAAAAAAATGTAACTCAAGGTTCTTCAGAAAGATGCACCTCCAGGCTCAGTGCTCGGACATCTACTCTTCGGCATATACTTCACTGGTCTCTAAACCATAGACTCAGACCTAATGCTAAGTACGTTTGCCAATGACTGCAAACAGGATGCTATTCTTAAAAATACATTTTATACCAATTAAGTACAAGACCACTGTTGTATGGAACATGATTTAAAATTAAATGGAAAAAATGCAGTATT
Source organism: Protopterus annectens (assembly GCF_019279795.1). Classification (NCBI taxonomy): domain Eukaryota; kingdom Metazoa; phylum Chordata; order Ceratodontiformes; family Protopteridae; genus Protopterus; species Protopterus annectens. The sequence continues at coordinate 218,387,026 of NC_056729.1, read as the reverse complement.
GTCATATCTATAAAATAAAATTCTCCCTCGGGTACAGTATAGCCAATATCCCAATCCAAACTGACATGGTAGCCAGACATCTTGCTACCTCAATCATAATGTCCTATCCTTTGACCAACATGCAGTATTAGTAGTAAATCATTCTGTTTACAACTAATATCTAAGTGCTTATCATCCAGGTAAAATAAAGTTATCATCCCTCTGTACGCAGCTCTGATTAGGCCAGTTGCAAAGTACAATGGCCCTTTCACATTTACTGATCTAGACACATCAAGCAACTTGAAGAGCCCCAGGGGTTCACAATAAATAAGATTACTAGCCTAAAGACCCTGGGCAATCAGGAGAGACTGTGAAAACCTTAGTTTCTTACAGAGTCTTACATGGAAATCAATGTTTTGGCTTTCAGTGCTATTAGGGAAACATTCTCCCTTGATCGCTTGCATATCTGCAAGAAGGACATTTTACATGCATAAAATGCATTTATCATTAAAGACAACCATGACATGCATGTGCAATTTGTCTTATATAATAGCTGCTGTAGAGCCAAATTAAACTAAACTCTTGCTGTTATTAAACTTTCTTGCATGGTATTTTGTATAGATATTTCCAGAATACATTTTGAAGAATGGAATTTGTTTCTTAATCATGCATACAAATTTGCAATATTTTGGATTATTACTTTGTTAATCAGGTGAGTGAACTGATTCAGTGACCATTTTCAGCCATAACCTGGAACACATTGCACAGCATCCAGCACAAATGTAACCTAAAACTCAATGCGTTGGGATCATGTCATTCTTGTACACTTATAACTGTAGCATATGGTAAAGTATGTACAAGTGAAATTAAATAGTGATACATTATGGACTCAAATTTGAACACTGCTAAGCCAACCATAAGTCAATATTTCAGTGTGACATGGCATTGTGAGCAGATTGAGATCTCTTTTGCAAAACAGTAATCAATGAATATTCTTCAGTATTTTCAGGGAGCAAATCTTCATGTTGATAATATGAGTTTCAAAAAAAAAAAACACCTAGAAGGTATAGTCCATTAACAATCTTATCAAATTATCTTTGAGTTTCTGTATACCATGCAATCTGTCCACATTATTCCTAAAAGTTTAAATATGTATACATATATATATAGATATATATATATATATATATATATATATATATATATATATATATATATATATATAAATATATATATATATATATATATATATATATATATATATATATATATATATATATATATATATATATATATATATATATGGTGTTACAAAGCTAGCTAAAGAAAACTATAGTCTCAAGGCATTCTGTTTAGAGTCCTGTCACAAAAAGCTGTAAATGAAAAAAGGGTAATTTTATGTTAATTATCTACAAATAATTGCAGATATTGCAGTATTTTGTTGTTGTGCATGTATTTTAAAACTCTGTCAAGTGCAAAAATGACAGGAAAATTAAAAAAAGACAGGTAAAAATGAAGCTGAGGCAAGCAAGGACAATGATGATGCTTGTGTATACTATGAAAAGCTTGTCGAAGAAAGAAAAGGGTGGTGTTTCTGTATATTCTGGAAATGTGATATTTTGTGTACTATAGTCATATTCATTTCATGTAAAAGTTTGCAGCAAAAATAGGGAATAAAGGAAATATTGTTTCCAATTTATTTTGAAGCTGTTTTTAAAATTAGACATATGTCTAGTTACTAACCTATCTAATTTACATTATAAAAATGAATTTCTTAGATACAAATAAGATATTTCCATGATATCTCTTGCCATCAGTTTAGCAAAAATGTCAATGATTTATACACATTTCCTGAATTTGTCATCTGTCATGTTACAGTAATGTGAGTTAAAGTAAAAATAAAGCACATTCAAATGAAAAGGACTAATTGTGCTTTCTTCTTTTTAACTTAGTCATCTGTTTTACAGCATATTCTATCACAGTAAGCTATAATAACTTAGTATATAGATTTCTTAAATAATAGTCAATTACAAAGTAATTAATAGAAACATATCTGAAAAAGTTAATACATTCATATGAAGGGAACATTTAATCAGTGGCTTGATTAACCATGTGTGTTACTATGCTGACAGGGAAATTACTCTGAAAATCTGCATGTATGGTGTAACCTAATGTATTTCATCCCACCAAAAAAAAAAAAAATCAATGTACATGTCTAAATCTATGAATTCTAAGTGGCATGTCAAGCAGCTAAAGCATGTTGATCCTGTAACTTTTCACTTCAAATGATATAATGAAACATTTAAATTAAAATGACAAATTGCTAGGCAGAATATACAGTGTGACTAAACTTTCTTGAGTACCTTTAGGTTTCTATTTACTGTAGTTTATATTGATGTTGAAGCAATATCCCAGTTAATATCAGTTGTCCCTGTTTTTGATTTTTTGCAACATCAACAGACATGCAGGTAGAACAGATGCCTCTTAATTATGTAGTCATGTTTCTTCACTTTTGCACGTACTAAGAACAACTTTAAATTTTTCCAGATGTCCTAGTTCCTTTCTAGCAGTCATAAAGATCTTTATGGCCATAACCAGATTAACTTGAGTTTTGCTGAACAAAGAACAGATTCTCTGAAGTTATGACTTCTTAAAAAGTTGGCAGTAAAAGACATTTGTTTACTCTAGATCTAGTTACAGAAGCAGATTGAATGTCTTACCAAATATCAGGATGAGTTGAAAAATCCCTGGAGGACTGTATCTACAAATAAAAGATTTTGGGCCTGACTCAGAAAGGTCCTACGTGTATGTGCAAAGCTTTGCTCTGGCTGAGCCCACACTTCTATGGTTGCCACTGTTTCAGGAAAAGAGGCCTGCTCATCACTAACTGGATGCAACTTGGCACTAGTTAATAACAATGATCAATGGGAGTGCCGTTAAATCATGACTGAGTGGCAGAGGATTGACACTGACTCTCATATACAAGCTGTTACTCTCTACTAGTATTGTAACACACAAATCTAAAGTGCTACATACTATGGAACATACAAGACAGTATAGTGCATGCTGCAACTGCTTTTGTTCTGCGTGATGTTCTGTTTTCAGCACTCAGAAATTAAATTATTGTTATTAAAATAAAAGTACCTCAATGTTCTTGTATGGCACTTTGCATAATGATTTCCAAACTCATTTCTGAAGAATGAAAGTTGATTCTTAATCAGGCATACTTTATGTGGTCAGTAATTTAAGTTAAGCATGCCATGCACTACAGAAGTGCAATCTCTCACATATTACGACTGATATAATTATGACATCAGACTTCTTGAGACAGTAGGCAGTTCACTGACAGAAGTTTGCTGCATGTCACTGTGCACCTAACAGAATTCCCAAAATACTTCATTAATTTTTTATGCTGGCTCTGTTTATTACCCTCCTCATAAACTGCAGTCCATGATTCATCATTAGCAGCATGATTTTTCACTGGTTTCTGCTAAGCTGAAATGTATTTTGATTGACTCTGTCCATGGTCTTTATCAACATAAAATATTACTCTCTAATCTATGTCTACAGTAAAGCTGGCATAGTTTCGGAGCTAGAAGTTTATGAATCCTTTCTAAGTTTGACAATGACTTATAAAAAAACCTGTTTCTTTTATAATGTTAGCTTTATTTCTGTGTAAGGAAGGTAGAGTAGAATCAAAACTGCAAAGAAGCTATAGCATATTTGAAATCTATACAGCTGAGGATACAAAGGTCCTACATATGCTTATATGCTTATATTACTGTATGACTTGTTGAAGTTATGACTCTATACTGATATATAATGCAGTATTCAGACATGTTTGGTTTCGAAGCACTTAAGTGCAATTACAAATGTTAATATATATATATATATATATATATATATATATATATATATATATAGAGAGTTTAGCTTTTGCAAGTTATTTAATAATGATTATACCATTTTTAATAAAAGAAATTCCCTAATGTGGGTTTACCACAGCTGTAGGAAAAAAAAACAGCAAATTAACTTAATAATTGTGGCAGTTTCTATATGTAACTATTACTGGTTTACAGTTTCAGATTGGAAATAAATGTGGTCCAAAGTGTTGGGAATGTATAGCTAAGGAGAGAATAACAAGTGGAAGATAGAAACAAGCTTATCAAGAGGATCCAGATAAGATGTAATTCACTTCCTTGGAATGTCTTGGAAAAAGAATGAGACTGAGGTTATGTTAGATGAAAAATATCATCAAGGTAGACGAGAACTCTGACTAAGACTCTTGTGACCAATCAAGTCTTAATGAGATGGAAACAAAACAAAGCCTGTTTTTTGGCCAGAGTAGTATACGAGCTAAGAATGAGGACATGTAATCGAAGCAGTTGGGTGGGTTGAAAGGAAAGAAGAGACCAAGGAAATAGTGAAAACAGGAGCAACTACAAAGACATAAAGAAGAGGTTTTCATCTTTGTTGAAAAAGTAGATGTTGTGATGACCAGATAAGGAGAATGGAAAAACTGCCCACATGCAGGAAAAAAATAAAAACTAACGGTAAAGGACACCAACAAAATTGTGACATCAGTATTGTGATGTAGTTGAAGCTTATTACAAGAAGAGGAATGAAAGAGGATAGGCAATGTTTATAAAAAAAAAAAAAATAAGAGAAACAACAGAACAGGTACCAAAAAGTAGGACGAGGAGGTGTGTTAAACAGAAAGGTAGGATAAAAAGGGAGGGGTGCATAGGTGCGAATTGGTATGCATCTAAATGGAACAGTAAGATGTTTTACAGACATAGTTTCATAGCAATTCCAGCAAGTAGGACTCCAGAACAGATAAAAATGTCAATGCCACTAAAAAGACAGATTATATGGTAACCAGGAGTTTTATAGGAAAGACAGAGCACTCTATAGGGAGAAATAAAGAAAGGTAAATGGTTCTATATATGAACTGTCAAGAAAGAGGATAGCAGAGAATTTACCTTCAACAGAACTGCTTGGTTCAAGTCATAAAGGTTAAGATTTGCTTTGATGAGTGGGATTTCTAAGAAGCAAGTATAAATCTGTATAAAATAAATACATATTTCTGATCATCCTCAAAAAGAATTCATATAACCACAGAAGTGGAGTAGAATAACATTTTTGTAGTGGTAGTGCAGGCCATAAATAACAAACTTGAATAAATAAAGAGTACTTAACAGGAATAAGGAAAAAGATGAAAGAGAAAAACAGACAGGTAGGACATGTTTAGGGCACACATAATGGGAGGGGTCCTAATAGTTGTGATCATAGCAGAAGTACGGAGGAGGTGAAGCCAGAAACAGGATAAGGTTCATAAGTTTTATGAAGATTTTAAAAAAGTGCAACAGATTACAGAAGTGATGGAAGGATGTGCACAAAAACAGGACTACGCTAGCTTACAGAGTCAACTAGAAAATGTCTTAATGGTAGATATTACTTCTGGCTCTGCTTTAACATGTACAACTTACTGCCTCTCTGTTTTTTTTTTATTATTTCTTTGTGAATCGTTTTACTCAGGTAGTATCTGTAAATGGTCAGTTGTAATTTGTGCTCCGCCTCCAGTAAAATAACAAAATGAGTTAGTTAGTTTGTTAGTTCGTTAGTTAGTTAGTTGGTTAGTTAGTTAGTTAGTTAGTTAGTTAGTTAGTTAGTTAGTTAGTTAGTTAGTTAGTTAGTTAGTTAGTTAGTTAGTTAGTTAGTTAGTTACTGAAAGTATATGTAAAAGGGATGTTCTCTGGCTACAGCTGGAAAATATTATGCATAAAAATAAAAGGAAATTTAAAAAGAAAATATAGTAAAGTAGGAGAGGGAGATAGTATATGGCTAACAAATGTTAAGGTTATCTTAGGGGAGCTCAAGACATTCTATGAGCCCCTTTACAGAAACAGTATAGAAGGTAACTTAGAATAAATGGAGTGGGATGTGGGGTGTGGGGTACACAGACGAACGGTTAGTGAAGTTTGTTAATTTGCTTATTTGGAATCTGTTTACCAAGTAGGTGAACTGGTCTGCTGAAGCTTTTCAGTCACTACCAGGGTAATGAACAACAGTACATAATTCAGTAGGAGAATATACAATGGTAAAACATCAAACACTTTCATATATCTATTTAATGTGAGGAAATGCAAACCTAATGAAGAACAGGGCGTGTGCACATTTAATAAAAAGTGGCATATACATATGACACATAGTTGTGAAGTGGGCTGTGTATTCAGTTTAAAACAGTTGATAGAGAACAAATGGATGTTGATATTTGTTTTGATGAAGCAGAAGCAAAAATTAAAAAAAAAAACTGAAGGTAGGAAAGATGGGGACATGAATGAATTCCCACAGATTTTTTTCCAAGTAAAGGTATGAAGAAATTAGGTGCTAATGGAAGAGGTTAACCAGGCAGGAGTCTAGAAGTTAGCGCAAATAGTTAAGTCAATGGGCTGTTAACAAGCTGCTTACTGTAGTCAAGGATTTGGTTCTTATGGCTCCATCTGCCTACCTTGTGAATCTGAGCAAGTCATTTAAACAGTGTTGTAGGTCATTTTATACATTGGGATGGGTTCTTCACAAGGCTCCTAGACTACATGCCTAGTAACTACCTCTGAAGAAAAAAGAAAAGAACATGCCATATTCTGTAGACAAATGAGGGAAGGCTATTTCAGATACTTGAAGAATTACATGTCACTTTCACTTATAAACTTTGATGTTAACATGTTAGCAAAGGTATTGACAAGCGGATTAGACAATTTTCTTCCAAAGTTAAGTAAGTCTGATATGAGGTAAAATACCCACTCAGATGAAGTATAACCACAAAGTCTTTATCGTGTTATAAATCTCAGTATACAATGCCTAGCTCTGTAAAGACCTAACAATAAATGATATCACATGCACAGACCAAAAGGACATAGCCAATCTACTGGCTGCCAAATATAGCTCAAACTTTACACCCCCTATATTTACAAATCACATACCAGTAACTATACACCCTCAAATCTCCCAAGAACAAGTCCTCAAGGCAAAAACCAAGGCCAGGAGTACTACTTCTACAGCACCAGATAACATGCTGGTCTGCCTACTTACCAGCTTGAACCAGGACTTGTCAGACCCTCGACAAAGGTTATTTAAGGTCAGCCTCCAAACAAGACTTTGCACCAGATGAATGGAGGACAGTAGCAGTCATCTCCTTGCACAAAGATGTGGTGTCAGTTATAGACCCATAAACTTGACCAGCCTCATCTGTATCATCAGCTAAGAAAAGGATTGTTGTAGAATAAATAAATTATGGATACAGGTATAAGCTCTCAGCCCAGTCCAGTTCGGGCTAATCAGGGCTAGCTTCCATCTACTTATCCTAGCTGATTTCTTTAAGAAGTTTATTGAAGTAATGGATGAGGAAAAATTCTAGACCTTGCAAATATGTTTCGCGCCATACCATGGTCTAGTATTGTAGATAAACTCTTCCAGGTCAATGTAATTAGAAATTAGGGTGGGTGGTTCTACATCTTCTAAAACACCAGCCACTAGTGATTTATACCAAGGTTCAGTCCTTGTGCCACTCCTCTTTCAGTCCTTGTGCCACATACTTCTCATGGATTACCAAGATTTTAGGTGACTTAAAATTTGTGCCATCAAGACCGTAGATAACACAAGAGCCTCCAAGAAGATCTTTTGCAAACAATAGATAGTGTAAAATCTATGTCCCAAAACTAAATTCTAAGGAAAGTATAATAGCATCTTCTGTAAAGCATGACTGTCCTTGTAACTATCACATAAATCCCTCAAACACACGCACACACACACACATACACACACACACACACACACACACACACACACACACACACACACACACACACACACATACACACACAAAAGTTGATCCTGTAGCCAGAGATCTGGGAACCTGTTGTAGATAATGAACTGTCCTTTGATCACTGTATTTGCAGTATTGGGAGAAAGTCTTTTTTCACTGCACAGCTTATGTCTAAACGTATGACATCCAGAGCCAAAGATGTAATCATTCCAGTCTGCTGAGCTCTCATAAGGGTTATCATATAAGTGGTGAGTAGCATCACTGGGTGTGTAGACTTCCTGATTGACTGCAAAAGGAATTGGCCCACTATGATTAGTTGACTGTAACTCAGCACTCTCCCGTTTTTAATTTCTCCAAGTCTTTGGGGTTTCTAATACCATGAAGGAAATGGACCCCATTCCTAAGTCAAAGTTACGATTAAAGTTCATGAAATTAGTATTGTTTCACTCTTTGATGTCAGCCAAAAGTGCTCTTCACAGCACCCGCAGTGTGCCCAGTAATGGCTCCTTCTGCAGTCCATATGGAGTTGCATTTATTGGTAGCATATCTAAATAAGATTTTAGACTATATATATTTTTTTATAAGACCCTTTGCTCCTACTACTATTGAAACTATATGGGCATCTTTCTTCTACATTTCTCTTGTTTCTACTTGCAGATCCTGATATTTTATAACTTTATGTCTCTGTGTGCGCAGGACACTGTAGTCACTGGGTGTGGTGATTTCCATGATCAATGTTACTTTTGTCTTCTTTTTCTGGACCACTATATCTAGTTTTCTAGCATCTATCTTTTGAATTGTCCATAATGGATGATCCCATGTGATCTAGACTTCATAATTTTCTATGACGCTTTGTGGATCATGTTTCCAGTCCTTTTCAGCCACTTCAAAACCATAATGTTTGCACAATCCCCCGTGCAACAGTCTCACCACATCATTTTGAATTTCAGTATGCAGTCCTTCTGCCATTAGTATGTCACAACCAGCAACGAGGTGTGCAACTGTTTCCAGTTCATTTTTACAGAACCTACATTTGTCTGTTTATCCCACATGTTCAATGGACTTTGTAAACCAGCGTGCACATAGCCCACTGTCTTGAGCCACCAATATTAACCTTTTATCTCTTGGTTTAAATTCACCAATCCTTAACCATCCTTGCATTCATTCCTGATCAACATGAGGTTCTTCCAGAAGTTTTCTATACTTGCAATTATATTTATGCATTTTCCACATTTCTTGCCTTTTCATCTGATCCTTCACCTTATATTCTTTCTTTTGTTTTTTTGGGACATTCAGTTGCTTTCTGATTTTTGGGATACAACAGAGACCTCATTTCTGATAAAGGAACCACAAAGTAAAGAGAATAGTATCAGCAGAAACACCCACAGAGGTTCCAAACATGGCAAATACAATCTTTGTTTTGTTTTGTTGATTCATTTATTCTAAAAAGTACAAACAGGTAAGTGCTTTCACTGATAACAAGCTCCGCTTCATCAGACCATGCTAAACACAATGTAACAGATGACTATTTAAATGCTACAGCAGCCAATCAAGTACAAGTCTAGAAGGAAGGGAAAGGTCAGTACAATTAAATTACATACTGTAGTGCAAAGTAGACTTGCTTTGTGCTGGCAATTGAAAGCAGCTCACATCCACAATGTTAAACAGCATCAAACTATTGCAGCCTTAAAAACACAACACATATACATGCATGAAAACAGATAATTATACAAATAAATAGCAGCATCTGTGAAAGCAGCAACTAATAATAAAATGTCTAAAAAATCCTGCTGATTCCTTGCTATATCAGCATGGACAATAATGAAAAAACAAAGCAGTCAATCTGTTTGAAAGTCTAAAGACAGAAGCAGTTGAATTAGTATGACTATTGTATGGTACTAATAAAAACTGCCTGATACTAAGTGTATGGTTAACAAAAATGAGGACAGGATGGTGTGTAAACTGTGTGACAAGCATATGCTACCAAATCCATAATTGAGAGATATAAATATAGTCATAGAACATCATGATAAACAATTGATTTTATCATACTAACAGCAAGGGCTAACGATGTTTCAGAGCTCTTGCTTTAAGGAAAGGTTTTATTGATACCTTGCTGTTCAAACCCGGTGATTTGTCTGCTTGTAGCTGAATAATCCATTTCTGTTCTATGGATTCAGTCTTGTTTAATAGATCACCACCTCAAATATTAGCATGCACTAACTCTAAAGCAAAGAACTTGAACTTATGACTGGGGCCTGTCTCATTAACATGCATAGTTAAAGCACTGGATACTTTCACATTTCTAATGTCTCTCAAATGTTCAAGGATCCTGTCCTTGAAAGCCCTGTTTGTCCTACCTACATAGTAGGAAAAACAAGTGATGCAGAAACAGACGTATACCAGATTCTTGGTCAGACAATCTGCATAGAAACTAGTGTCAATATTGAAGCCAAGTTGGGGGTGACGGAAATGACCTCCAGTGTGTATGCACATACAAGCCATACACCTTCTACAGGTGTAGGTACCCTTTCTGTCATATTGGGTATAGCTAGGAAGATTCAATGGTCTATAACAAAGTTGATTTTTGAGAGATTTGTTGTTCCTAAATGTAAAATCAGGCTTATTTCCAATCACTCCTTGTAGTTCAGGTATATTTAGAAGAATATCCCAGTTGGCACTGATAGTATCACATACCATGCTGATGTTTCTAGCATAGGTCAAAGGCATCCTAAGCTTATTGCCAACATTCATAGGGGTTCGACTCTGATCAACAATTTGTTCAGGAGTCTGTGCAGGAGTAGGGCTATGATTAATACTAAAATATGGTTTACATCTGCCTTCTCTCTCATTCCAGGTTTCAAGTATTTGTGTTTCAATGACTTCTCTCTTGTATTCTCTGTTTATAAATTCTTCCTTGAGTAGGACGAGTGCCTTTTCTAACTGTGCATCCTCATTGTGTAGACGCATGATACGGAAAATTTGGCCCCGAAGCACATTTAGTTTGGTATGATTACGATGCATGCTATTATTGTGTAGAATGTTATTTCTTCTAGCACTTTTCCTATAAACGCTCATGGACATGGAATATACTGCATCCCTACTGATCTGTACATCTAAGAACTCTACAAGAGTAGAGGAATATTTATAGGTAAATTTCAAAAAAGTGTTCACTCCATTTATATACTGAAAGAACTCCAGCAAGGATTCTTCAGGGCCCTGCCACAACAAAAAAATATCATCCACAAAGCGTGTATACCATCTGATTAATGTGCCAAACCTATCATTGGATAAGATATGTTTTACTTGCATTTGTTCGTCTTTTATTGCTCATCCTTCATCAATTCCCAAGTATTTATACACGCTCTCTTGCTCAAGTTCTTTTCTATCACAATCTTGTCCCAAACTGATGTTTTCCTGGTGCTGCAGTTTTCCTGCTTTAAAGGTTGCTTTTGCACATTTATCAAGGCCAAATGACATTCTAATGTTGTTGTGTCTTTCAGCTTTTCCCGGTTAGGGGTCACCACAGCGGAACTCCGGTCCGCTAATGATTGGCAGTAGATTTTTAAGTGCTGAGTTGCCGGCCCTGACGCACAACCTTCAACGAAGGTACGCACATTCAAGCATGTCTCCACACAGGAGACACTATAGCTGAGAATCGAACAGGACGTCTTACTGTGAGGTGACAACGCTACCGCAGCACCACCACCGCAGCTAATATCATCTGAAAAAGTTTTGACAACTTACAGCTGTGCTTTCAGTTCCTCATCTGATGAGCGATACAGCTTTAAATCATCGACAAATAGAAGATGATAAGTCTTTAGACTTTGTTGTTTTCTAGGAGCCAAATTGTAGCCATGGCCTAAGCTGTTACGTTAACAGCTTAACGGATTAATAGCAAGGCAGAACAGTAACGGTAACAGAGAGTCACCCTGGAATATCCCCCTTTGAACGTTTATCCTTGGGATAATAATTTGTCCTTTATCATGGTTTAATTGCAAAGTTGTCTGGCATTGTTTCATGGTCACTGTAACATAGTCGATCAGTGTAGGATGTATCTTATACATTTTTAAGCATTCTTTTATTCATGAATGTGGGATACTATCAAATGCTTTTTTGTAGTTAATCCATGCCATACTTAGATACTTCCCCTTTTTACAGTTCTCCACTATGACTTTATTTAACAACAAATGATTCTTTGTTCCATATGACTTTCTTTTACTGCCCTTTTGTTCTACTGCCAAAACTGAGTTTTCTTCTAAATGACTATAAACTCTGTCAGCATTAATTCCCATGTATAGTTCACATGTCATCAGAATGCAAGTTATTGGTCTATAATTTTTGGGGTAGCTTGCAGGTTCACTCTTAAGTAGGAGCATAGTTTTACCTGTTGTTAGCCAGACTGATGTTAGTTTAGGGTGCACATATAAATAGTTCTTACTCATGGCTAGGTGTTTATGTAAAGATGTTAATACTTTTAACCAAAAGTTAGGCACTGCATTTGGACTTGGCGTTTTTCAATTAGAGACTTTTCTTAACTTTGTTCAATCTCTCTGGCTGTTACTTCATCCCATTTCATATCCTGTACCTTTAAACTTCTTGTTGTTTCTTTTACTTCTTTTATCCATTTAGCATTGTTGCTGTGTTACACAGGATCTTCATTATTAGTTCTCCAAAATGCATCTATTTCTTCTTTTTTGGCGGTCTTCCAATTCCTTTTACCTTGTTTCCCAATTCTCTATAAAACGTTTTGGGTCATCGCTAAATTGCCTGTTTTGTACTTTTCCTTTATATTTATCTGTATATCTTCTACGTTTTTCCACCTAAGCTGAAAATTTTAATTTATTATTTGCAATAGTGCATGATAGATCCTGGTCTGTTCTAATACTGTGCACTGCTTTTATCACATCTATCTTTCTTAGTATTTTTGTTGATCCATTCTCTCTTCTATAGTTTTCTAACAGTGACACTTCCTGTCTTAATTGCTTTATATTTTTCTCTGTTCGATACTTCCATGATGGTTTTCGATTTCTCCCCTTCCTTTGCCTCACTACCCTGTGCTCTTGTAGTAGACCTTTATCAGTTATTAATTTAGCTACACATTAACATATCCTGTTTACTTCTGTTATATCATATGGATATCTATGGACAGTCCGAATTACTGTGTTCATTTGTTTTATCAGACTTCTGACCTTTGGGGTGTTATTGACCTTCTGCAGTCTATTTCTTTCACTGATTTTAATATATCTATCTATGTCCCTTAAATCAAGCAGCTCTTCCCTTAGTTCATTTTCAGCACTCTCCTGGGTGAACATATTAATGTTCTTCTAATGCTTTTATGGTTGAATATGTCCTTGGCTGGAGTTCTTTCAACAGTTTATCCTTGCCCAAGCCATGAGGGTGGAAGTATTGGTGAGCTTACCAAGTTGGGTTAACATGTTCACCTAGGAGAGTGCTGAGTTACATATTTGGATCTGGACATCAGTTAGTCATAGTAGGATGATTCCTTTTCAGGTCAGTCAGGAAGCCTACATACTCAGTGATCTCCTACTCACTTATTTCTCCCAGGGACCTATGATGATAGGTTTTTCACAAGTTTCCACACAACGAGATTTGAATTACATGCAGGGAGTTGACATCAACCAATTTCAAGAGAGGAATGTTTGGTATGGGATGAAGTGGAAAAATGCAAGCAACTTGACCTCAAGTGGTGGCTCAAAGAGAATATTCATTTGACTGACAAAAAGAAGAGTGGTTCTTGATATCAAGTTATGTTGGTAAAATTAAGTAACAGATGCTTGAGATACCACTCCCTACTTCTCAATAGCCTCTACTTATGCAAATGTGTCACACTTAGACAACTCCTAAGGTGGCTTAGGCTTTATAAGTTCCCCAACAATGTAGAATATGTGACAGAATTTTACCTTGAAATAGTACACATTTTTAACAGCTGTGGTATTGATGTTACAGAAAGCATCATCAGGAACAGCGAAAGACATTTAGAGACTTTAATTGAAGAAAATGATTTACTTAATTTTATACAGAAACACTACATTTTTTTTATTAATGAATACAAGGACAAATATGATGTTTTGAAGGCAGTTGATGTAAACTGTGAACCTACTGAAAAACAGAAGTTGGAAAAGTTAGAAAGGGGCAAGAAAGAGTATTTTGAAATGAAAGCCTATACTTTACACAAGACTAAGGTTATTTCTAAAACACGGGATAAAGAGCTGGATGTGACAGGTATAGGAATTTAATTTAGGCTCACAACAAATTTTTGTGAATTCTAGTATAAAAAAATAGTCCCAATCATGGCTTAAACACAAATGACCCTTTAGAATTTCTCCCATTAAAGAGATTGGACAGGACACTAAATAGATGAGGGTACCAGCCGAATGGATAAACTTTAGAATCAGAGGGGGAGATCAAATAACATATTAAACTTTATGTGTTTTTTAAGTTAAGGTGTGTTCTCTGCCTTAGTGTTTTTCAATCACCAGAACAGTTTTCAGAGTTTTTTTTTTTAATTACTGGTTTTATTTTATCTCTGAGAGACCTCAGTATCGTTTTGTTTCATAACAACAACATTTACAGTCTGTCCTTCAGACAATGCATGCTAGAACAAAAATCGTGTTGTTCAAGCAGCTTTTTAAGTTTATAAAAGCAACATTTACAGTCTGTCCCTATTGTGGGGCCATTATTCCCCATTGTTTAAGGCTTTGTCCACATTTCATGAGCTAAGAGGTTGAGAGGTACATACACAGGGCAGACCAAATACAAGAAAAATCAAGTACAATCTGCAAAACTAAGGAAAATTTCCTGATTTTTCTTGTATTTCTCTGCTGTTTTGGCAGAGTCTTGTACCTCTGAGCTTTTCAATTTTTATAGCAAAAAAAAAAAAAGAAACCAGGGAGATTCTCTTTTCTCCATTGCATCTATTGACCATCACTGTGCAAGCATGGAATGTAATTCCCATACTCATGTGCAGTACATCAACAAATGTGTAAGAACACAAAATAACACAGAAGAATACCACTGCACCATTATACAAAGATGTTATATGACAAAGGTACGCAGTTTCATTCTTAAATAATGTCATTGTATAATGACAATAACTGACTCATGGGTTTGGGTATATCAAGATTTACCCATGGTTAGCTTTGTTTAATCACATAGGCTTTGCCCACATGATCAAACCATGCCAAACATGAGTAAATCCTCATATACCCACACCCACTCATCGGTTAGTGTAAATCCTCATATACCCACACCCACTCATCGGTTGGTGTAAATTCTCATATAACCACACCCACTCATCGGTTGGTGTAAATCCTCATATACCCACACCCACTCATCTGTTGGTTATTCCTTAAATGTGATTGTGAAATTAAACAAGTAGGGATATTGAATATGCCTGTGACATATTGTAATGTTAGTGGAGGAGACAGAAGTAAAGGTACACACATTAATTTATAATGTAGATCAAGAGAGGGATGGAACTTGCATACTTTCAAATATCTATCTATGATTGTCTCTTAATAACAGAGGGTTCTTATTTAGTATAAGAAATGGTGTTCCACATCTTCTGCAGACTTAGCAAAATGTACTAGGTAGTTTACAAAAAAGAAAGGACAATTAAATGAGATCTGGCCATGAATAAGGCAGAGGTGGTTGTGTCACGACACAATGAGTAGAAAATTCATAGGGTTAAGGACTAAATATGCAATATTGTATGAATGGATATATATTGTATTTTATAGTCTTCATTTAACTTTTTGCTGCCAAAACTCATATTTTCCTCTTCTGTTCAGTCAGGTATACAATTTTTAATCCAAATTTGAAATACTTTTATCTCTTGTCAGCTTGCAGCAATCTATTTCAGTTCTGTCTCAATATGTTTTCTGACCTTTTGAATGTTGAATAATTCTTGCTGCAAATACTCCATCTGAAGTAAAAAAAAAATGTCTCTCAAGTAACTTTAAACTCCAAAAGAAATACACTTGTCTGCAAACATTTTATTGTTTGATTGGGGTCAGTATTGTCAAACTATTTCCCGCAGTTCAACAGCTTGACTGCTTTATTTATCCACTGCTGTGCCTTGGAATTAGCTTGAAAGTATGATTTTTATACTAAGTGAAAATAAGGATACAGATAATTCTGCTTTGTAGATCAAATGCTTTACTCTGAATATGAAACTGAAAGTATAGAACATCTTGGATCCTTAACATAAGCTCAGGTTGTCTACTTTTATTTTCCTGGAGATTCATTTATAAGATACCTGCCCAAAGTTTATATGCAAGTCTTATTGGTGCTTTCATATTCTTCATATTTTTGCTGCACCAACACGGTCTTTTTCTTCTTCCTCTACTTCGCATTTTCTCCTTCTTCACCACCTCTTCCTCTTCCTTCTCTTCTATATTAGAAGACATTGAAGCATCACTTCTCTGATGATGGGCTGACCCTACAGGCCCTATGAAACTGAGTGCAGTTTATTTAATCCTCAGATGTGCAGGTCATTTTCTTTCTCTTCTCCACAAAAATTTTGGACTAACATAAATAGGCTCCTTCACCCTGGTCACTCTAGCACACCATCCCCTCAAGATGCTGATCATAATACCTCACATCAAATAGCCAACAACTTCAACACCTACTTCACAGAGACCATACAATCCCTAGCTAGCCAGCTTTCCACTGATAACATGAGGCTCCCATCTTCTTTACCTGGATCTTTACCAACATTCCAATTTCAACCTATCTCAACCACTGTCATCTACAAAATCTTACTAAAACTTAAACCTTGTACTCCTTCAGCTGACCAGTTACCTTCTGAATATTTGCAAAAAGCAGACAAAGTCATTGCCTTTCACATATCCATCCTAATTAACAGAACAATCAATGAGGGAATCATCCCAGACATCTGGAAAATCTCCCACATAATCCCCCTACATAAAGGTGGTAAATCTATCGATTACTCTAACTACAGGCCAGTAGCTCTACTATCACCTTTAGCTAAAGTCATAGAAAAATGCATTCACCACCAGCTACTAGACCACCTAACTAAACACGACATACTGGCTAAGTGCCAGCATGGCTTTAGGCCATTTCATAGTACTACCACCGCTCTCCTATCTTTCACCGACTCCATTAATGAGAACCTTAATAACAACATCCTCTCTTCTGCTCTCTTCATCGACCTTTCAAAGGCTTTTGATATGGTAAGCCACCCCCTGCTTATAAATACTCTTGAATCTCTTTCTCTTTCTACCCTAGCTATACGATGGTTTAAGTCCTACCTCAACAATAGGCAACAGTCAGTTCTCTGGGAAAATAAACTATCATCCCGCCTGCCAGTCACCCTTGGAGTCCCTCAGGGCTCCATTTTAGGACCTCTTCTTTTCATTATTCATCAATGACCTTCAAGTAGCAATCCCTGAAGCCACCTGTATTCAATATGCTGATGATTCCACGCTTATATGTTCTGCCAACTCCATTTCTGAACTACATTCACTAACTCAAAAAATATTCAACTCAGTAGAAGTTTGGTTCTTGAAACGCTGCCTCATTTTGAACACCAAAAAAACTAAGCTCCTACTCTTTACACCTGCCAATAGGTCCTCTCCTATAGACTTCTCTGTCAAATCCAACAATGGCACCTATATCTTCCCCGACTCTACCACCAAACTATTAGGAGTCACAATCGACAAAACCTTAACTTTGATAGCCATATACATAACACCATGCAAACAGTAAACAGAAAAATGGGCTCCTTATATAGAATCAAACCCTTCTTAACTCCAACAATTAGAACCACTATTGCCCACTCTCATTTAATCTCAACTCTTCTTTATGCCTCACCTATTTACACTAATCTAAAAAAAAATAATCTTCTCAAACTAGCAAGCTCCTACAACAATATTGCCAGATTTTCCACTGGTAATGCATTTCAAACTCACCACTGTCTGAATTTAAAACAGCTAGATTGGCTTGAACTTCATAACATTCTGATTTTTTTCCCACCTTACCATTGCCCATAAGATCTTTTACCAACCAAATAATACTCCTATACTCGCTAACCTCATTATCCCTTACAATAATCTTAATTCCCTATGGTCTTCTAGCAAACTGCTTGCTAGTATAAGTGAGTCCAACAACTTAGCAGGTGACACCCTTTTCTCCAATACTGCTGGAAAAAAATGGACCCTTCTACCAATAAATCTAACTCTACTACCTTCACTGTCACTCTTTAAGCAAAAACTCAAAAGACACCTAAAAACTCACTGGTTATGTCCCTGCAGTAACCCTGACTATTCTTCAACCATTCCCTACTTCTATCTTCACACTGCCTCTGGATACAAAATCGTACTCTGCGTACCCCTCGGTATGCAGAAACTGTTACTAGTAAGATTAATATAACTTCCAGTATTTATTTAATCTATCAATGAACTGTAAAGTACCTCATATATCATGTTGTAAGATGACTTATATAATCCTACATACTCATCCTTCTTTGTATTGTACTTCTTCTAGACTCCTTTTTTGTATTCTAATTTCCTCTGACTTTATTTGTTATACATCTGTATACGATATTTTATGCTATGTTTGGAGCTTTTCTCCCCGGGCATCTACTGAAAATGGACATATATCCAGTTAGACTAGCCCAGTTAACAAATGTAAAATAAATAAAATAAATAAATAAATAAATAAAATTAAACTGCTTCTATTTATTAGAAAGCCTCCTTTTAGTACTATAGTTAGGTATGACACCTACCTCCTAAAATGTCAGCTCCAGACTTGATCCATCTACCTTACCACTGTTGTGCAGGGAGAGGAGAGTATTTGAAACAGGATTGTCTGGTGCATACTTCATGCCTAAGGCAGGAATCATAAACAGCTTGTGCCAGAAAATAAACTTCATTAATCCTGTTATCTTTCCCTCTCTGTCATCACGAAATGTGAAGCATGGTTGAATGCTACCAAAAGGATTTTCTTTTCAGAATGCTATAAACTTTATAGTTTACATCCATACTTTTAGAACAATTTCAAAGGTTGTGGTTTACAATATTTTAACTAGTCAATTAATACTAAATGATTAAAGAGTGTTTAGATCAGACTGGTGTGTACTGTGAAGCATAAACATACATAATCTAAGTTGGCTAAACAAGAGGTTAGCTTTATTTTAGCAGTTGTTATAAAGCAGGATATATAAAACTCAGCATTGTTTCTTGCCATTTTTGATTTATTTTACACAAATTGTTATGCATTGTTATCTATTTGTTAAATTAATTTTTTAGCTATACAGCAAAGCCAATGAGATTGAAGGCAGCTATTTTTAGTTCAAATAAGAAGCATATAATGACATTTTCTTGGATGGTATTTGTCTATATGTGACCTTCAGCTTGGAGCAATGCTATGATTTTCAGCTGTGTTCAGCATCTAAACACCACGCTTTCATCTATACACCATGGTTTCATCTAAACACCACGCTTTCATCTATACATGGTTTTATTAGTTGCATAATGAGCCGAAGATTATTTTTTCTTATCCTTTAGTGCAGCTTGTAAAATGTTAATTACTTGGAGCAAATATTACTGGTATTTTTATAAGGCTGGGTATTACTTTTTCTGAAACCTTATTGAGACTTGAATATACAAAGCACTGTTTAGTAAGTCACGCACATTAAGAAAACATGCTAAAGTCCAATTACAAATCTGGTGCTTTAGGTATTAAGAATGGCTGTATATGCTGCTTTGAATACTAGATACCTAAGTATTTAAACTGAGATTAAATGGTCACCTTAAGTGTTAAAAACCATCACTGTTCCTTATAAATCAAAGAAGAAGTAAAAGATCTATGTTATTAATGACTGAGCCTGGTCACGGAATAACAAAATATGGAAAACAATGAAAAAATATGGAAACGCATCCCTGTGAAACAAATTCCAGTAGTGCATATCTGTGTTTTTCTCAATATCTAACACCAGCTTGAGAACTAAAAAAGAGCATTTATTTTCTGTCCTGGAGATATGAAAAATAATGTAGCTCCATCTTACTGACATGCTGGCAACCTGAGAGCATAGGTGCTCTTGGGTTACTGAAATTAGCCTGGGGACAGGAAGAACAGACTGCACAGTAAGATGCCACATAATCTCACCTGGAGAGAAAGACAAATTATAGGCACAGGGTTCTCAAACATAAGAGATTTTCAGAGAAAAATGAAGTATCATACTTTAGAGAAGGTAATCATCTCATGATATACATATATCTCTAATGGCAAAACCCTTTTAGAACTGAGAAACTTATTTTTTCAGTTAATTATGGAATACAGTAATGATCTAGAATTTGTGGCATAGCAGGTCTTCATTTTAAGGAAAACATTCATTGAAAAAGCATTACATTATCATACAATTCCTCTGTCAAATCAGTCACTTCATATTGTTAAAATATGATGTACTAAGATATATATATATATATATATATATATATATATATATATATATATATATATATATATAGTCTATATAATATTGTCAAAGTCTGGCAACTTCGAAGCTCTTAAGGTCGAACTTGAAAGTTCAAAGTCTGACAAGATTGAATGTCAAAAAAAACATTTAAAACAAAAAAAAAATGCTCTATGCAGAGGGGCAAGCCCCTGCACCCCCTACTTAAATATACCAACTCTGAGATCCCACTACACTGCACTTAAGGGAAATCTTCCCTTCCCGTACTCTATGGCGATTGACATTATATGTTTCAAAAGATGTGCAACTTCAAACTTTCAAGTTCAACCTTTAGAGCTTTGAAGTTGTCAGACTTCGACATTATGATATAGACTCTCTCTCTCTCTCTATATATATATATATATATATATATATATATATATATAGATATATATATATATAGATATATATATTTCATATTTTTGATGACAAATAATGCCACCACTTAATGTTTCAAACTTGATGCAGTATATATAATTGTTTCTGGAAGAAGCATTTTACATTCAAAATATAAGTTATCTAAGTAGTTAATGTCCACACATGTATGCATACACACACACACACACACACACACACACACACACACACACACACACACGCACGCACGCACGCACGCACACACACACACACACACACACACACACACACACGCATGCACGTGCACACACACACACACACACACACACACACACACACACACACACACACACACACAACAATTTAAGTATTGATTAGTGAACATATCCTGAAATGTGTCATGTACAAAAATAAATAAAGAAATAAACTGAATACAAGACATTTCAGTAAGAGATGAGATTCCCCAACATGCGAATTAGCCAGCGATGAGGTTTTCCTTCATGATAGCTAGTGTGCCCCTGAATCACAAAATACTTTACAACAGCCATTAACATGAGCATTTTCTTTCCTAAATCCCTATTTTTCACATCACCAGTAATTTGTCTACCATGCAGCAGTTGTGAAACCATAAAGAGCATGGAGCACTGCATATGACATAAAATGCATCTGTCTTAGGTCAAGCTGTTTGAAATACCTACTCTTCTTAAAGTACCTAAACTGACCACAAGGCTTTGTGCCACTTATCTTTTCAGCCAGTTCACATTCATGAACGACTGTCCCAAAATGTTAATGTTTTCATACCCAAGCATAGCAACATGTTCTACTACTTGCCAAAACATGACGCCTTCTGTAAGAGTGTGCTTATTTTTTTTCAAAACATTCAACAGTACATAATTATTAGCACAATACGTTGTGATGGGAAAAATAGTGATACAATGTACATAACTTTTCTCTTATATTTTCTTGGTTTACATTAACAAATCAAGTAAATTCAGTGGAGTGTATGACAATATGTATCAACCGTGATCTTTGACTAAGATGCATTACCACAATATTACCGAATATTTTGTGTTTAATGGTATTCATACGGCACCTTAAATTTTTTTTAACTTTATAAGGATGTCAGCTGTTAGTGAAATACCTTATTATTATCTGTTTTCCTTCTATAAATACCATACAACAAGCCATCGTTATTAACATTTGCATTTATTCTCATAACCGATGTTTGAATATATTATTTAATAAGACAGCACTTAAGATAATGAGGTGCATAAGGCATGATATAAATACTCACCTATTGTAACTGCTAGTGATAAAACAGCAGCACAGTTTGAAAATTTAGTAGAACATGATTTAAATGTACAATCAGGCAGACTTCTGCTTCATTTTCCCTAATAAAGAAATAGAGGATTAGACTAAATTGCAACAGAAAAGGGGTATTTTTTGCCCTTGCACCTGACAGTTCCTCCCAGCATCTATTGTTCTTATACCTTTCACAATTTTCTGTTACTGATCTTCTCCCACTCCCTTATTCCTTTCTAATTTATTTCAGTTATGAATCTTACCTTAAAATGGTCTTTACTTTCTTTCTCACCTTTACTGCATTTTTCCAATTCTACATGCCATGACAACTTTATTTCTCAACTTCGCTTCAATTGCTTCCTCTTTCTATTCATCTTAACATGTTTTACTTTCTGTATTCCATAACCTCCAGGCATTTTAAAATCTGTACTTACAACATAGTTTCTACTTGTAATGATTTCTTAGGTCCTTAGTCATGGCACTCTGAAAAATACCTTTTGTTTGTTGACAATTTGCA
Organism: Protopterus annectens; assembly: GCF_019279795.1. Taxonomy (NCBI): domain Eukaryota; kingdom Metazoa; phylum Chordata; order Ceratodontiformes; family Protopteridae; genus Protopterus; species Protopterus annectens. The sequence goes on along the minus strand of NC_056729.1, from coordinate 218,364,547 downwards.
TTATAGATCTATGAAGCTTCTCTCCCTGGGCCTCTGCTGAAAACTGGCCTTTTTTCAATTTGTTTAATAAATAGAAATACATGTGTGCATACTTGCATACATAAGTTAATCAATGAATTAGTTAATTAAATCCGTGCATATACTTTATTTACCTTTGTTGATGAGGGTAGGCAGTGATAAATTTAGAAATTTGATACTATCTGAGTATTATACTTATTGTTTCCAACACATCAGTATAAGTTACAAAACGTACGAACAGTATTAATAAATTATATGAAGCATTTAACCTGAAATGTGCTATTTAGACTTCTAACAGAACATGAAAGGAATCTTTTGTAGTTGTTTCTCCTACGCACCAGTTATCAGTTTTATCGCTGACCAAAAATATATAAAAATGAAGCAAGACCACATTTTCAACCATTTATCGGCTCACACAGATACTTAACTAAAACCTATTGTGATATGCTTTGGAAAAACAGATAAAGTATCATGAAACATGAGGCACTTCTTATTTTAAATATAATTTTTTGATTCATTTGAAAACATTAAAAGTGAAACAGTGTGACACTCAAGTCACAGCAAGCAGTGAGTCTTTATATGCATCAAAAGGGTATTCATGTCACCACTTTTATGGCATAGACAGAAGGATCCCTACTTGTGATCCAGTTGACAATGGTCCAATTAGCATCCCTGGCACTGAAGTAGCCAGTGAAAGGAATGGTATGAATAAAGGAGATCTGTCTGCTCCTCCACTCATGGTGGGGGGCATAAGGATTACATATTAGGGAGGAGTGCAGCTGATGTTTACCAGAGAGCATGGAACAGTGCATGCCAGGTCAGAAGGGACATGGCCACAGTAAAAGTGATGTGCTTCTCTGAAGGGAAAAAGGCCTCATAGTGACTCACTGAATGCCTTGGAGGATGAGACCATAAGACAGACACGTTAACATAGAGCTACAGATCTTCACAACTCAAGTTGGAACCACAAAGTCAGCCTATAACAGGAACAGAGTTTTAGGGAATAGTCCGTCAGTTTGAAGCTGATGACCTTTCCCTGGAAACCTGGCCATAACCCTTTACAATAGAACAAATTGAGAAATTGTATGGTCAAGGAGGAAAAATGATTTCTGGCACGCTGTTGGCAGAAAGACAAAAAAAGAAGACAATTTCATGGGTGATGGCTCACCAGATTTATTAATTTTATGCATAAACACATTAAAACTTTATTACATTTAATTGATATATTTTTTAAATTATACATTTTTTAAGTATTTACCAAAGCTGGGGGAACTGCTAAACAAACATGTTATATCTGTGTGTGAACCTCAAATAATAAAAGTATTTGGAGTACAATAGGATGCAAACATTTACTTACAGTGTCTTTTTAATTTGAAGAGAAACAGCTGAGCAATGGGATGAATTTAAGCAACAACTCTACTGTAACACTGTAGTACTATGCTTTAATTTTTATAGCAATAAACTTTGTAAGCCTTTCTTGTATATTACAGATAGTAGAAACAATGAAGGTTTGGAGTATAGCATTGACAGAAAGGAAAGAAGTAAAGTCTTTATTCTTAACATTGTTCATCCTTAACATCCTGTAGGATATTCATCAATATCAGCAAAAGTATACAAGACATCCGTGTCACAGAAACAAGAACATGAAAGTGTTTTGTAATTCGTAGCACCATGTAGAAAGAGCATAGAAAAAAGGAAATGAAAAAGTCCAGCTGAATGCATGTATAAACATGCTAATCAGAATAGCGATTTACATACATCAGGCATCAAAATGGTGTAGGATCTTGTCAGAGCTTAAAGGCAAATGGCATGAAAAATGTATTTTGGTAGCAGCAGCAATATATGCAATACATCATTTTCCTACCAAAAACACTGGTCTCCCAGGTATATGATATTACTGCACGTGGACTAGAAACTGTTACAACCAGAGGATAACCTCACACCAGCTATGACACATTCTAGTCCAGGAATCGCTATGTGTTGATGCAGACACTATACAGTTGTTGATAGACATCTACAATATATAGACGGGAACTGAAGTAAAGTGTGGACTTTCTAGACCCATGGATACTAAGATATGTGTATTGCTTACCATACTGGTCACAGGGACTATTAAGAGACAAACCAGGAACACAATGGGTTCACAGGTGTCAGTCTATAGAATTCTCAGGGCATTGTGAAGGGTTCTGGCTCATTCCAGGCAGATCTACAGCCCACACTCATCACTGGTCTTAACTACAACACAGTTGCAGCATACAGTGGAGGACTCATTAATGACCCGGTGGGTCATCGTGCAGCAAACCCTTTAGCAATGAACATTAGGCTTACTGTACTGGCTGGCCAATCCCATCAAGCCATCATGGGTGGAGACTGCCCTTACCACTGGCCACTGAAACCAAGAACACTACCTACAGGGTCCCATTAATATTGCTGTTGGCTGTTTGGAAGCTTGTATGCTGCCCATATCCCAGGCTATCCCTAGTCAGTCATCTACCCTTTATTTGTCTGTATTTGTGTCTGTCATGTTTTTCCCACCCTGTGTTTTTATATATGATCCCATTTGTCTGTGGTCTTGCATGTGAACCTGACTGCACCTTGTATATATATATACACACACACACACACACACACACACACACACACACACACACACACACACACACACACACACACACACACAGACACACACACACACACACACACACACACACACACACACACACACACACATATATATATATATATATATATATATATATATATATATATATATATATATATAAAAACGTCCTTATTGTCAGACAATACCCTGCCTTCTCCACCCACTTAGTTTATATTATAATGTCCCTACTATGTATCTGTGATGTAATGTGTTCCTCTCCCTCCTATATACCTTTTCTTACTTTCTTGTACTTTCTTTCCCACCCCATGTAATGAACTAATAATGTCTCCGGCTTACTTGGCACTGTCTCACTGCTCATTGCCACAACCCATACTGTTTTTCCTTCAAGCCGTGCATTAACTCCTTGCGAAGGTGGGTGAATCCAAATGATTCCTACTGTACTTTTCATTTACATTACTAAGATTTTAGCACACTACCTTTCTTAGTAGACTGTTCACCATGCCTAGTTTCTTAAGCACATATATTTGGCTACTCAGACTACTCAGAACAACTTTTTTCATGCCTGTCTGTCACTACAATGTTGTTTGCTTATGCAGTATTATATAATCCTGCCCATTAAGAAAAATATTCTTTTGAACATATGCTTAAGGTTACATAGGAATATTAGTAACAAAAAATATTTTTATTCTTTTTGAAGAAAGTAGTAGTTTGGCAAAGTTTTTTAATCAAAGGGGAAAACTACTCTGTTTCTTGGGGTCTATATCAGAAGATCGAAATATTAAAACTTTGAATGTTCTGATATCGAGCAATATTCAGCAAATGCTAAGAATAGCGAAGCTGCAGAACAGCAAATTCTTTCCTTGGGAAAGAATTCGGTTGGCCATTTCTGTGGCTTCACTATTCTTAGCATTGTGGTGGAAAGTTACGGGTTGGGTTCAGGTAAGTGTGTGACTGTTTGTACGTTAGGGTTATGGGCGGGTTAAGTGAGTTAGTGTTAGGGCATGGATTAGGTGAGTGTGCAATAGTGACGGACCTTAGGGTTAGGGCTTGGGTTAAGGTAAGTGGGTAAGTGGGTAGATAGTAGTGTATGTTTAGTTTAGTGTAGCGTTAGATGGAGGAATTTAAGTGTATGTGTGTAGTTGCTGTTTGTTTGTTGTGCTTGTGTTGTGTGTATGTGTTTCAGAGCAGCAAATTTTTTCCATGGGAAAAAATTTGCTGTTCTGAATGTTCAATATTTTCATGTATAAACGTTTTGGGGCCGATGAAATAGCGTTCGCTATTTTCATCTTTCAATAATGTGATATAAATGCTGTTTCTTATATATTATGTTTGTTATATACTATCATACACTACTGAATCTGTTAGACTGATAATGTAAAGTATCGGAAAACAGAAAAGTCACTTACCAATTTCCTTACAATGAATTTTAACAATATTTGTATAGTACTTGATACTTTAAAAACACATTAGAGTATTCTAACAGAAATTGTCAATGTAGTCAAAATGCTAGGAAAAGTATTGTAGAGAAAGGGATAACATTTTGGGAAGTCTTCTACTCAACTGAATGATAGCATGGTTGAACAGCAAATGGCATAAATATTTATGCATTGCAAGACATGATCTCTGACAACAAAAGGAAGAAACTGTTGTCCATGGGTAAAAAGAAACAAATTGCAAATTGGAATATGTCCCTCCTCAGCCTCAACAAGCAAATTATATCACTACTGAAAACCTCCAAAGCCAATAATGAATTGAAACTAGCCTTCAAAACAAAGGGAAACCATAAAGCCTTTTTCAGTTATGTCAAGAACCTCCATGGCAAAGCCAAGGTTTGTCCTGAATAAGTTCTTAAGAGTACCACTTACGCTGATCCTCTTGACTTAGCCAACCTGCTAGGAGATAGGTATAGCGCAAACTTCACCCCCCCCGTTCCCCCCCAAAGGCCCATTTGATAGCCCCAATACTTGTCCTGCACCTCACATCTCCATAGATCAAGTGTTAAAGGTCCTATCCAAAGCAAAGAACACAGCTTCAGTGGGACCTGATAATATCCCAGGTTGTGTTCTGCACCATCTCCAGCAAGAACTAGCTTGATCATTGAGCACCCTATTCAATCATAGAATAAGTACAGGCTTCATTCCAGCAGAGTGGAGAACTGCAACTGTCATCCCCTTGCACAAAGGTGGTGCCACTCATGACCCTGGAAACTATAAACCCATTAGCTTAACAAGTCTGATCTGTAAAGCCATTGAGCGTATTATCATGGATCTCATAAATAAGAACATAGGCAATCTCCATGCACTTGACCCCACCCAGTTCGGATTCGTCAAGGGCAGATCTTGTCTTTTGAACCTGGTTGACTTCTTTGAGACTGTCCCCAAGTCTCTGGATGAAGGAAAGTCAGTAAATACAGCTTACCTTGACTTGGCCAGGGCCTTTGACACAATCGCCCACTCAGGCATCATCGAAGAGCTAACACAACTAGGCATAAATCCCACTCTCATCAGATGGGTGGCCAGCTGGCTCACCGATAGAACCCACAAGGTCCAAATAGATACCTCCACTTCCAACAGCAGACCTGTCACTAGTGTTGTCCACCAGGGATCTATACTGGGACCCCTGCTGTTTGCCATCTACTTCTCAGAGGTCCAGGCAAAGATAAAAGGCATGTGGCTAACCTGGTTTGTGGATGACTGTAAGTGGGGTGCTGTGATTGACTCCCCAAATGATGATAACATACTGCAAGAGGTTCCCATAGCAATAAATGACTGGTGCCAAAGTCATGGCCTTAAGTTAAATGCAAAAAGATGTATTATGAAACCATTCAGCAAAAACAAGGCCTCTACTGATTACCACATCAGTGGCAACCCCATAAGTGGACAACCTGTGATGAGAGACCTGGTTACTCAGGTTGACAAAAATCTCACAGTCTACCATCATGTGGGGGCAGTAGTCAGAAAAGCCTTTTACTTGGTTCATCTCATAAGTAAAGGAATTGCATCCAGAAAAAAATGAAGTTATTACCTCTCTGTATTCCTCCTTCATTAGGCCAATAATTGAGTATAATTCCATTTTTCGGTATGTACCTCTCCAAACACCTGCACCATCTGGAAAGGCCACAGAAATATCTCACAAAGAGAATCCATGGTCTCCAACACCTGTCCTATGCGGACAGGCTCAAATCACTATCACTCTACTTGGTATCGTACAGATTGCTTAGCGGTGATCTGTGTCTTGCCTACAAGGCAGTATTGGACCCTGCCCTACTAGAGATGCTCCACATCTGTAAGTCTAACTCCTCACACATTACCACTCAAAAGGCCTAAATCTAACATGCGACATCAACAAAACATGCTGGAGAGACAGGTTTTTCACCAAGAGGCTGCCCCATCTCTAGAATAGACTTCATATACATGTCAAACAGAGTACCTTGCTGACCCTCTTCAAGTGCAGCCTTGATGAGTGGAAGGGAAGCCATACATTTTTCCCAGGGGTTCCACCTGTGACCATCATTGACAGAGGTGACAGGTGCTGAGGTTTTTTTTGGGGGGATAAACTATTGGCTAGGCTTGTAAGGCCCACAGGGCCATTAGCCTAGTAACCTCCTATGATCCTATGATCCTATAATAAGAATTGCTGTGTCACATATTCACAACATAGTCTAAAAATCTAGAAAAAGGATGCCTTTTTATATTTTATTTTGCATGGTTCAGTTTACAACCGAAAGTATCAAGAAAGCAAAATCCAATGGCATTCAAGCAAAACAAATTCAAACTAAATTTTGAAAGTTTACATTCCCATGGGGCCAACATTTCCAAGACTCTGCATAATTGGCTTTCACTCTTCTTTACTACTTTACTTAATGTAAACAACTTCAAGGTCTACCTTGAGAGGAAAGTGGAATTTTACCATCTGAGACCTCAGTTAAAGAATGCTTGTCACACTCAGGGAAAGTCAAGCAACAGCCTTTGCAAGCATTGTTTGTTACTTAACTAGTTAGTTATAGTTATTTAGTTGATAACAAGGTAAGTGAGCTAGTCTGAGTATCTTAGCAAGTAATGAACTGAGATAAGAAAGGCAAAATGCATCTGTAGCTGCTACATAAATGAACTGTTGTGGTTTGCAATATATAAAATGTAATACATATATGCAAAAAATAGAAAATAAGTAAATTAAAATTAAAGACAAATGATCACAATATGTACACACATACACACACACACACACACACACACAGACAGACACACACACATGTGCGCACACACACACACACACACACACACACACACACACACACACACACACACACACACACACTGGAATTCATTAACAGATATGTAGACTTTGTGCGATCATGTGATTTAAGCGTGTTAGCGAGATGAGCAGTACTGCTCATTGAATATGTATGCTGGTAATCATTCATATACAATTCCCGTTTGTGGCAAGGAGCAGTGCTCATGGTGCTCATGGTTTGAAAAGGTGCTAGGAAGCACGAGCGCACAGTGTAAACAAAATGATTTGCTTGTAGCAAACCTACATGCAAGCACACACAGGCAGCTTATATGAAGTAAGGGCAAACTGATTACCAGATTTAAGATATAGAGGGCCTTAAATGAGGATAATCTACACAGAACACAATGGTAATAGTGCAGACATAAGTAAGAAGGAAGGGCAAATGGAGAAAATGTACTCAATGCAGTCAAATGTGATCAAGTCACAAATAAACATTTTAATCATAAATACTTCCACATTGAGGTAATAATAATTCTGTTCCAAATTCTTGACCCATTTACATAACTAAAAACAGACATGCTAACAATGGATGTGACTGGGACATAATGCAACATTGTAAAAAAGAGATATGAATGTGATAACAATGCTGATAACAAGCCAAGATGAGATAACGGTTAGGGACAGTAGATACATTAGTGGCTACTTGCATAGACCGCAGTTATTGAATTTTAATCATAAATACTTCCACATTGAGGTAATAATAATTCTGTTCCAAATTCTTGACCCATTTACATAACTAAAAACAGACATGCTAACAATGGATGTGACTGGGACATAATGCAACATTGTAAAAAAGAGATATGAATGTGATAACAATGCTGATAACAAGCCAAGATGAGATAACGGTTAGGGACAGTAGATACATTAGTGGCTACTTGCATAGACCGCAGTTATTGAATACAATGTATATACAGGGAATACAGGTATGATAACTGACAGTAGTGCTGAGTTCCCCCACTTCATCAAGCATAAACAAGAAGAAATTAGCCCTACAGCTGTTGTGTCATGTACATCAGAAAGGAATATATTTTACCATTTGTTGTCATTTTACCATTTGTTGTCATTTGTCATTTTACCATTTGTTGTCATTTGTTAAACACAGAATTGCATTACTTTGAAACCTGCATTAGACAAGTGTGTGTTCTATATTCATGTGCATTCCAAACAGTAATATAATAACACTCAAAATACACAAGAGACAAATGACAACACAGATCTGATGACACTGCAGTAATTCATGGTCTCTGTTCGTAAATGGAGCCCATCAACTACATGATTATACTTGGCATGTTCTCAAGAAATTATAGTGAACACTGCCATAACAGCATGTAAACAACACAAACACACATGTAAAGTGTCCTAACACAGGTCCAATCACACTTTATGATGATATTGCATCATGCCATACAGTAAGAAATATTATATAATCTTCATATCCTATAAAGTTGTACAGTGTGAATAAAACAATTACAATAATACATAAATGTTTGGAGGAGGACATGCAGGACAATGCATTCATATTTGGAAATTAAGCAATTCCTGTGACCATTCAATGACATGCTCAACATTAACATCTTTCCAGACTCGAACATGTCAGGACAGATATCAGAAAGATGTGTATCAACCTGTGGCACCACAGAAACAGGCATACTATGCGTGTCATAACAAACACACATGGATGGCTTACAACACTTCTCTATCGTAATGGATACAAATCTCCTCCCTTTGAAGGTGATGCCTTAAAAATGTTGCTATCTGACTGTGCCATAACTACTTTGCTTAAGCCACTCCTGTATGACACAGTTATCTGACAGACAGATGTTACCAGATTCACACCCTTGTTTATCATATTATACACTCTACAGAGCAGTGTATTGACTGCATCGACCACATGGCATAGTGTTAGAGCTTGCCACAGATAACTGAAATTAATGTGTGAAGGAAGAAAGCACATTTGATTATAATTTGTACAGTATGATTTTGTCAGAATAATGACAAGGAGGCAACTATATTAAAGTTTACACAACTGCGAACACTGTAGTATCAATGTTCTTCAGCCAAAGAAGCCATTTCTGTTGTTTTGTACAACAGCTGCACTGTCCCAGAACTGAACCACACTATATCTGTATAGATATAGGTTCATAGGTTCATATGTTCATAGGATGGTACTAGACTATCAGCCCTAGGGCCTATACTAGACTAGTCATAACAATTCCCTGGATATTTCTTCCCACAATATTTACTTCCCTAGACCCCTGTCTAGCAGGGCGACTGATGTGATCCCCGGGGTGAATTTTCTATCTCCCATCTAATCGTCAAGGTTCCTTTTAAAGAGGGCCAAGGAGGCACTCTGCTTGACATGTATGGGCAGTTTGTTCCAGAGTATAGGGAGTCTCTGGGTCAGGAACCTGTCCCTCCAGCGTGTTTTGTTAATTGTGATGACAGGGTTTAGATCCCTGGAGCATGTGTCTCTGAGAGATTGGGATTTCTTTAAGTGGAACATGTCCAACAGCTCAGGGTTTGACATGGCCTTGTATGTTAAGCAGAGATCACCTCTGAGTAGACAATATGCCACAGAGTATAGCTGGAGTTTTTTTAGACGGTCAGCATAGAGCATCTGCTTTAGGCCTGTGATTCTTTTAGTGAGGTATTTCTGCAACCTTTCCAGCTGTTGCAGCTGTATTGTGAGGTACATACCAAATGGGGTGTTGTACTCTATAATGGGTCTAATGAGGGATGAGTACAGTGGGACAACGACCTCCTTTATTCTGGATGAAAAGCCCTTAGTGATGAGGTGTGCCACACAGAAGGATTTCCTGACTGTTGTGGCGATGTGTTTATGAAAGGTGAGACCACTGTCCACCTCTGTCCCTAAGTATCTCATCACACGTTTGGTGTTTAGTGTACTGCCACCTATGTGGTAATTCATGGGTACATGTTTTTTCCCAAAAGGGATAACTATATATTTCTTGGCACTAAGCTTGAGCCCATGGCTCTGGCACCAAGCATCTGTTTCTGTAAGGCCCTTTTGTAGAATATCCACATTATTTGGGGATTCAGTAATGGCTCCCAGTTTGCAGTCATCTCAGACCTCTCAACCAATCAGAGACAAACTACAACAGAATCAAAGACAAGTCAAGAAAAAATCAGGGACAATCAGGGACACTTTTAAAATATTAGTGCTATTAACTTGAAACATTGACAGAATCAGAGCATATGAATTAATACACATTTTCTGAAGTAAAAGAAGTCTATAACTCTTAATTATTGTCATTATTCATTAAGTGTAATTCACCACCTTTCCTCCAAAAGTCACTAGTTTTAGGAGGGATTAAGAGGGACAAAGCTAAAATTTGACTCAAAATCAGGGACATCCCTGAAAATCAGGGACAGTTGAGAGGTATCTGTGAACTTTGTTAGCCAGAGTCCTTTAGTGTTGGCCTGTACTTCAGAGAAGTAGATACCAAACAGGACTGAACCCTGAGGTACTCCACTTGTCATTTGTCTGGAGCTGGATTTGGAGTTGGCTACTTTTACAGTCTAAATTCTGTCAGTAATCCAGTTGGCAACCCATCGATTGACATAGGGATTTATTAGCTTAGTAAGTTTATCAATGATTCCAGAGTGGGAGATGGTGTCAAAGGCCTTGATGAGGTCCGGATAGGCTGTGTGGACTGCCTTACCCTCGTCCACAGCTCTGGAGACTGATTTGAAAAAGTCAATCAGGTTCAGGAGACAAGATCGGCCCTTTACGAACACAAACTTGGTGGGGTCCAGTGTTTGAAGGTTGCCAATCTCTTTATTTATAAGTTCCATGATAATGCATTCCATGGCCTTGCAGATCAGGCTCGTCAGACTGATGGGACGATAGTTCCTGGGATACAAGGTGGATCCCCCCTTGCCATACAAGTCATTACTCAATGCATGTGCCACTCACAGTATGACATTCCCAGAACAACTGTTTCACTGCCAGAGAATTACAAAATGAGTCAGGAAATTACAAAATGACTTTATATTTCTTTCCTCAAAGTAAAAAAATTGAGAATAATAACTTCATGTGGTGTTGTTTGTGTAATGTCAGTACATTCATATATTGTTGCCTTTTGCTGGCATTGAACAGCAGGCTATGTAAATCCACAGACTAGTAGCATGTGTATGCAATCACATGTGCCTCAAGCTACAAGACTCCACATATGTGAAGTCATTACATCATGTGATTGTGCTGCAAACATTTTGTTTGAAATAAAAGGGACGGGAGTGGTTTTCTCCCACTATAACTGACACATAATAGTTGTAGATGCTATTCATACATAACAGCATTAGATATACAGTGCTTACAGTCAGTCAATGTGGGTTTTGAACAACTGACTGTGATAACAGAAGATACATGATATTGTGAAGAATGAACTCACCATGTTGAAAGTTTTGCTAAAATTGTGAGATATTTGGACACGGTGACATCTTATTGCTGCAAGTGATATGTGGCAGTAGTTTCTTTAAAACACTGTTGCTATATGTCTATTTCTCACAAAACATTGCCTGCTTCTAGCTTTAGTCAAACACACATGATGCATAATGCAGTGGAAAGTGGCACAATGTATGGATAATCACAGATTTGAAAGCATGCCTTATTGAGACAATAGCATATAGAACATTGTCTCATTTCATCATGCCACAGGTAAAACCTTAGTAGTTCTCTTGGGAAAGAAAAATGTCATGCATTGGCGTCATTGTTATCAAGTAAAGCATTTCTAGGTGAAAAATGAGCAGCTTGTAATACAAATCTCCAGCTGAACATGCACACAGCAGAAAGCTGGGTGACTATATTGGTACTTACATGCACATTCACAAACATACTGACACAACTGAGTCCAAGGAGTAATGACTGGATTTGAACTGACTGCTTAAGATAACAAGGTACAGAACACTGCCAGAATCACACACGCCACACAAGATGTTTGTTTACAATTTTGACAGTGCATATTTCAAGGGCTAACATCACCATTGTTTAATGCAGTGATGCTCTTTAAAATGTACAATAACAGTGCACAACTACAGCTTCTCTCCACAGTGCAACAGACAAACACACATTCACAGTAGTCAACCATTGCTGGATTCCAACCTCCTACATATTTAGTTATATAGTCTAGAGAGCACAGTATCAACAGCCAGCACCACAATATAAGTCATATCACAAATGTGATGTACTTTATTTTTGATAGCATGATGAAAGCACCATGTTTCCAAAACTGAGTATTGTCTATGGGTAAAAATTTATAAGGAAGCACTCTGACAGTGAAAATGCTCCTTCTAAGTGAAACATTACATCAGAGGTATTGACATGGACCCAATTGCACATGATAGTACAAACAGTCACAGTAGTCAAACAATGTAGGATTCAAATCCCCTATCTATCTAGTTACACACATTATAGAACTCAGTACTATCCACGTATGACACAGGAGACGTCTGACTTTTATTGTAAGAGACTGCATTTATAAAAGGATGACCTCCTTAGTGTGTTACAGACCACATGTTTGTGGAATAAGAAGATGAGAAAATCGTCTCTCCAGGTTAAAATGGTCCCCTTGTGTAATTTGGTACAGCATGTCTATTAAGGAAGCTACATGCACCTGACATTGAAGCCACATGCACAAAGTCACCACTGAGAGAACTGAACCTCCTACCTACCTAGTTACACAGTCTAGAGAACATAGTATTAATCAAAAACAACACAGGAGATGAGAAATCTGACTATTAACGGGGAGAAAGTACATTTTCAACAGGGTGACTTCATCAGCAGAGAAGATGTTTTGTGGTAAAAGTGGGATCATGTAGAGAGGGAGCTATGTCTAAAGTTAAATTCTTCTACTGATTGGAAGTGGGCACAGCACATCTGCTGCTAAGACTCCAATTAGCTGCCACCAGAGAAATACAAGTGCAAGTTCCTCATTGTGAAACTTGAACCCCCTATCTATCTAATTACACAATCTAGAAAATACAGTGCCAACTGCAAGCACCACAGGAGAAGTCTTACTTTTAAGGGGACAGAGTGCACTTTTGACAGGATGACCTTATCCATGTGTTGCAGAGAAGTTTGTGTTAAAAGTAGAATAAAGTGCAAAGGGACATATCTCTAGAGTCAAATTCTTGACCTAAGTGGAAGTGGACACAACACATATGTTGTCAAGGCTTTACTTACTTGTCACTAGAAATGCACACAAACACGCAAGTTTACCACTCTCAGATTTGAATCACCTACCTAACTTCTTACACAGTTTAGAGAAGACAGTATAAACCACATGCACCACATGAAATTTCTGACTTTAATATTGTGAAAATGCACATTTTTAATTAGTAAAACTGTTTGGAACATCAGCTACTGTGTGCTCACAGTTTTTGGGACAAATGCATGTGTCTGGACAGTCCGAAGTTAACAACACTGTGCTTGCCCCGAGTAATTGCTTACTTCTTGGATAACATCTATGTACTGCCATTCATGTCACTGCATTACTGTAAAGGACATGTACCTGTTTCACAGCATGGGGTGTTAGTGGCAATCACAATTGTAAAACAGTAGATTGTCAGGCATTATGACATTTCATCCAGTGATGATTGCATGCAAATAATAACTATTAATTATATCACTGCTAGTTGTCTTCTCTCATGCTTGCACAATGTGCATTGACAATACGAACAGACACTACATATATATGACAGTGCATTCTGAATAACAGTGATGCATTATGTGTGAAAAGGTTATGCATCACTGTAACAAAGTTGCAAGTGTAATGATTGCACTGCAGACATACATTAACAGACTGAATTAATTCAATCAGTCATCACTGTGAAATCCAGATAACTTGGTTTCAAATTTCTATTAACATATACAGGAGATATACAAGTTACGCACATAATTCCTTGTTGTAATTTTCTTTTTAACTCTTTACCTCAAGTGCAGAGCTCGCAAGCTCATCTTTGCTGCTGATTTCAAACTATTAGCATATGTGCAATTATTTCTTGAGGTGTTGAACTTAGAATGAGAATTTGCAGTATTTTGCAGTGCTCCCTGCCAACCTTCACTCAAATATTCAGTATATGCACATGCACCCATGTCTGAATCTGATGGAATACAGAACAGATATGTGTTATGGTTATGTTAATTGTGTCATGATTTACACATTTGTTATGACAGTTAAAGTCCTTCACTCCTGATATGTATGATGCATGTGTATTATGAAACACATGATGGACAAAACAAATTATTTCTGGGGGAAACATAACTTATATTGAGTTTCATCTATCCAAAACACATATGAACTTCAAATTCACTACCTTCAAATCTTACAACAGATTGAAGAAAATGAGAACATATGTATTAGTCTTCAGTGCAGTCTTGATGATTGCAAAATTCCATAACATGTACATTACATAGCATAATAAATATGAAACTGTAAAAAGTGATGATACACAAATGTGAACAGACAGGGATATTGGGACTGGGACAGAGAATCACAAAGAATGTTAGATGTTTTTGGGCCACTGTTTGACATCTTTATGGTGTGTTACTGTTATGTTTTTTTTCCTGACAAGTAATCTGTTATTCTATGTACATTTAGGTGTTTCCAATAGGCAGCCAGTGGGGGTTGAAAAGTAGACACATTACTTAAATATAAGCAATATAATGGTGGGTTACAAAGATATGTAGACAATACTTACACACATAACAGTCATATAAATACATTACATATGACATTCGCATATTTCGGGATTCAAACCCTTGCCACTATGCCAAAAGCATTTTACAGACATCACAGAGGAAATGTGACTTCACAACCTTAATTGCTAATTGTACTGGTGTGAAGGGGCAATAACAAAACAATGAGGTACAGGAGAATGTAGGCATCATGCATCATCAGAGTAATGACAACTTTAATATCACATAAAGTGCAAATTACAGCCAGAAGCATACTAAATTAATGAGTGCTGAATGCTTCCTCACAATATTTGAAATTGGAACATGCTACATGGTGGACATTAAATTCTTCAGCCTGTTCAAAAGGAGATTAACCTGACTGTACCTAGCTAATCTTAGTAGCACACATGGGCACTAGAACCATAGAGAGGCAGGGGGAGGGGCACCCCCTCACTTTTGCAGCATTTGCAACATCTCATCCCAGGTGTGCAATTGCATCAGCTTTGCAATGTCCTAAATGCATGCCTGTTTGAATACATGTCGCAGGAGAATTTACTTAGCAGGCGGATTTCTTTATGGACTGCAGGATTTATTTTCTTTCTTCCAACTGCAGAGCCACAATACAGTATGTCACAGGATGATTTCTTTACAGACTGCAGAGCCACGGATTCACATTCCTTCAAACTGCCATTCAGGCAGAGTGGTATGTAAGTAGAGAGAACTGACGTGTTAGTAACTGTTCTGTCTGAAGTGCCGTTTGCATTTAGGGAGAGAGAAGTGTGTGTGTGTGTGTGTGTGTGTGTGTGTGTGTGTAAATGCCCCCAACAGGATACATCTGGTGGCTAGAGGTACACAGGCACAAACCTTGCATGTTGGGTGCAGGTAAAAAGAGCCTAAAGTCCCTAGCCACCATGACTTGTGAATTTATGGCTCACCTTTTGTTTTGTTCTGTTCCTCATTAAATCTCTGGTTTTCAGGAGCAGTAAAACAAAACCTTTTATGCTAGCAATTTTCTAAGTTTATAAGATCAGTATTTGAAATGTGTCCCTATTTTGGGACTGTATTCCCCCATTATTGGCTTTGTTCTGTATTTTTGTGCTAGGAGGTTGAGAGCTATGGTGAGAAGTGAGAACTGAATTCACTAAATGATAGCCATTTAAGTTTGTCTTCCTGACTTTCTGGAAACTGCTGAGTTAGCTTAGTAGTATGTTGTTCTGACTATAGTGCATATGGCTCTGGGTTCAAGACTGGGCAGTGAAATGTACAGTGATAACACACCATTTTATGCATGCAACTTTCCAAAATTATACAAGCAATGTTTAAAATGTGTGCCTAGTGTTTGGCCTTTTGCCCCCTGCCCCAAGTGAAAATAAGTGCAAGAAGCTGTGCAACATGCCTATGGCTTACACTACTGTGATTCTCTATTTGTATTTTTATATATATAAAATATATATTGTGTGTAGAAGTAGACTGTTATCATGGAAATGTTCTGAACAGGGCAGTTTTGTCATTATTGGTGCATGCATTTTGCTTCACTGCTACTGGAAAAATGTTCAAACAATAAATTTAAAATGCACTCTAACTTAAGTCTAACAAGTGTGCTGTATTATACAAGGAATATAATTTAATAAAGTCAAGAAGTTGTATTAAAGAACGCATGTATGTTTCTTGTTTTGTGCGCAAGGGGCCTCTGGTTTGAAAACATCCCAAAGGTAATCTTTATCCACCACTGGCCAGTTGCATTTTCTTTGGATGTGGTGTGGGTTTTAATGCTGTTTCAATTAATGTGAGTTTCAAGGGCAGAGAAGTTTTAATGCCAAGTCTATTTTCATTGTGAGACAGTATTGCTTTGTTTAGCAGATATATGTTAGTGCTTGTGCATTGTGCTATAAAATGTAAAACAATTAAAATCCAGAAATGCAACTAGGATTTAAGATGGGCAATAGAAAATGTACTCCAGGATTTCTCCTCATGCCACTAATGGAGAGAGGCAGTTCCTAAATGCTACATCCCTTATATGGGTCCCCTCAAATTATCTATGGAATGATCACAGTTTTCTCACTAGGGCTAATATACAATTATCAGCCATGGGATAGGTAAAACCAATCAGAAAATGTAAGAATCAAGCACCAAAAGAGAATTGGGTAAGCTTAAAAAGTCCACCAAGTTAACCTATGTTATGGTAGTAAATAGTTATAAAAAATTGCCCTTTTTAGATCATTAAGTGCCCCTCTTACCCCCCCCCCCCCAGTCTTCAACAGTTTCCATTGCCTTTGGTAGCACAAAGGGCACAGAGCAATGCAGCTGAAGGCAAAAACTCACAAGTTATTATCAAGAGTTTTGTACTTCCATTTCCACTAAGGTACAAATGTTGCTCAGTGCCTGGCATTGTGAAACTGCTGAGGAGACAAAGTGTTGACACAGAAAGGAAAGAGACATAGAACCTTTGAAAGTATACAAAAATCACCTTATAGATCTGAGCATTATCTCAGCACACCACAAAGGAACTCCTGCTTCACTGAAAGGACAGACAAAACTTAATGAAGCAGAAGGAGTGAGCAGAGAGAGATGGAGAGAGCAAAAGTAAGACTTTTGTTTAGGATTACATTTAGGACCATCGTAATACTGTGTTACTCAGATTTTTCCTCATTATTAAATTCTCTTGCTCTTTACAATGACATGATTGCTATAGGTAGCAGGAAGAGAAGGAGAACAGAAACAAGATTACAACATATGCCAGATAATGGTGGTTTACTGGGTCTCCATGTTGGGGATGTAATGTTAATGCAAATGCTTTCTTGCTGCACTATTCATATGGTATGTTAATCGAGTGTTGTAACTTGAGATAAATACAGATGTTTTCAGTTAAACATATGCTAGGAATATAAAATGCCATGAAATAATAATTTGAACTGTAACTGAATCCATGACACTATGCACAAACATCAGTCTACATACAGAGGAATTATTTCAGCAGATCAAATAGGAACTTCTCATTCTTGACACCCCGCAGCCTATGAAATGTTAGAGTAACTGTTTTAATTTAGTGCCTTTACTCTGCCTTTACTTTATATTCCTATAGAGCAGTGGAATTAAGCATATTGATATGGAATGAATACTGCTACTGCAGCTGAAATTAAAATCTTCAGCTGTTTTGAAAGGATGTTAAATGACATTCACAATCACTCAGCAGTGGGGTACAATGCCACCCCTTGGGCAAATGCTGAGGACAAAAAGAGAAAGCTTTTCAGTGACCCATTTCTGGCCATATGTGTTGTGTGTGATTTTATTTTTGACCACATTAAATGTGTGAAAAGGAGGTTGACAAGATGGTGGTGAAAATGGGATGGGGGGGCAAGCAGAAGGAAGGACTGGGGGAAAATACTGGAAATACATGGAAAATACAGGAATTTGCAGAAGGGTGGTGGAAACACCATAGCTATCCACTTCTTCAGAACATAAATGTAGCATTGTACAAACAACTTCATGACTTTGAAGAGTCACTGCACTAGGGATGGGTGGCATCAACAGAATGATTTTGTATAGCCAATTCGATCAAACGAAGAGTGTCAAGGTGACACATTGACAAAGTGGAAAGCTAAGTCTTCTTCTTCTTCTTCTTCTGGCTGCTCCCATTAGGGGTCACCACAGCAGATCAACTGTTTCCATTTCCTCCTGTCCTCTGCATCTTGCTCTGTCACACTAACCACCTGCATATCCTCTTTCACCACATCCATAAACCTTATCTTAGGCCTTCCTCTTTTCCTGTTACCTGGCAGCTTCATCCTTAGTATCTTTTTCCCAATATACTCTGCATCCCTCCTCAGCACATGTCCAAACCAATGTAATCTTGCCTCTCTGGCTTAGTCTCCAAACCTTCCAACCTGGGCTGACCTTCTAATATACTTAATTCTAATCCTGTCTATCCTTGTCACACCTAGTGCAAATCTTAACATCTTCAACTCTGCCACATCAAGCTCTGACTCCTGCCTTTTTGTCAATGCCACTGTCTCCAACACGTATAACATAGCTGGTCTCACTACCCTGTTGTAGACCTTCCCTTTCACTCTTACTGGTACTCGTCTGTCACAAATTACTTCTGGCACTCTTCTCCACCCACTCCATCCTGCCTGTACTCTCTTCTTCACCTCTCTTCCTCACTCACCATTACTCTGAACTGTTGATCCCAAGTACTTAAACTCATTCACCTTTGCCACCTCTACTCCCTGCATCCTCACCATTCCTCTACCCTTCCTCTCATTCACACACATATATTCTGTCTTAGTCCTGCTGACCTTCATTCCTCTTCTCTCTAGAGCATCTCTCCATCTCTCCAGGGTCTCCTTCACCTGTTCCCTACTCTCACTACAGATCACAATGTCATCTGCAAACATCATAGTCCACGGGGAATCCTGTCTGATCTCGTCTGTCAACCTGTCCGTCACCATTGCAAATAAGAAAGGGCTCAGAGCTGATCCTTAATGTAACCCCACCTCCACCTTAAATGCATCCATCACTCCCACCGCAGAGCTCACCGCTGTCACATTACCCTCGTACATATCTTGTACCACTCTTACATACTTCTGACACTCCTGACTTCCTCATACAATACCACAACTCCTCTCTAGGCACCCTGTCATATGCTTTCTCTAAATCCACAAAGACACAATGCAACTCCTTCTGACCTTCTCTGTACTTCTCCATCAACACTCTCAGAGAAAACATCACATCTGTAATGCTCTTTCCTGGCATAACACCATACTGTTGATCACTAATCATCACCTCCCTTCTTAACCTTGCTTCCACTACTCTTTCCCATAACTTCATGCTGTGACTGATCAGTTTAATCCCTCTGTAGTTACTACAGTTCTGCACATCACCCTTATTCTTAAAAATTGGTACCAAAACACTTTTTTTCCATTCCTCAGGCATCCTCTCACTTTCCAAGATTTCATTAAACAATCTAGTTAAAAACTCCACTGCCATTTCTCCTAAACACCTCCATGCTTCCACAGGTATGTCATCTGGACCAACAGCCTTTCCGTTCTTCATCCTCTTCATAGCTGTACTTACTTCCTCCTTGCTAATCCATTGCACTTCATGATTCATTATCCCCACATTATCCAACCTTCTCTCCCTCTCATTCTTTTCATTCATCACCCCCTCAAAGTACTCTTTCCATCTCCTCAACACACTCTCCTCACTTGTGAGTATGTTTCCCTCATTATCCCTTATCACCCTTACCTGCTGCACATCTTTACTAGCTCGGTCCCTTTGTCTAGCCAATCAGTACAGGTCCTTTTCTCCCTCCTTAGTGTCCAACCTTTTATACAACTCTTTATATGCCTTCTCCTTAGCCTTCGCCACCTCTCTCTTTGCCATGCACCTTATCTCCTTATACTCTTGTCTACTTTCTTCATCTCTTTGACAATCCCACTTCTTCAAAGTGGAACGCTAAGTAAGGGGCATTATTTTTTTGTTGCAGAACAGGTGCCCATTTTATTTTGTTTTTTTTTTTGTTTTTGTTTTTGTGAGAGAGACAAATGGGAGGTAAGATGATTTCGATAGTAAAGGGTCAGGTAGTTAGGGTAGTTTAGGTAGCTGGCACAGATATACAGGGCATGCAATACAGACAGGGATGGTGCCATTATTAAGGATAGGTAGTGGACCTCAGCAGCACATCTATGTTCAGTTTGATAGTGAGAATCTAGTCCTCACTTTCAGAACTGTTATCACTGTCTCTTGTGTTAGTTGCCAGGGCCAGTGCTGGATATGGCATCAGTTTGGCAAAAAAATATGCAAGACCTTTTCAACCCTACTGATTTGGACACTGAGATCCCTCTCAATTATTCCCTTCACCAGCCCTGTCAGCTCTTGGTCTGTGACAAAATCACAGCCTCCACTACTACTACTACTCCTGGAGGGTACTACTGCCCCAGCAGCTGAGGCAGAGCTACCTGATGCAAGTACAGCAAGTGCAGCAGGATTTGTGGGGGCAACACTGACAGGTCACGACTGACACATACTGGGTGTCTGCTCTGCCTGTGGTAGTGCTGCCACAGCCACCTGTGGACTTATGGCAGGCTAAACCACAGTGATCAGTGTAGCTCCCTGTGCTGATGATCATTTTTTGTTCTAGGTTCATATGTGAGAGATGTAGTGCAAGTAATCACCACTGCAGCCGCTATAATCCACAAAAGTCTTTTATTAACACAGTTATTGAGTGCTTTCATCTCAATAAAGACAGACGTCATCAGAATAACAAAGAAGGCGTAAAAAAGGCAGTTTAAATACTAACATCAATTGAAATTCCACCAATGAAATGTTAAATGTAATTCAGAACTTTCACACATCAATTAATTAATTAAAAACGCCTGGATAGGATCACCACAAAGCAGCTTCTTGCAGCATGTGTTAGTGTAATGGTTCAATATGTTTAACCAAACATTTTTAAAAAACAAATACATACCTTATCGTTTGTTATATTTTATCTGCTTTTTCATGTAACATAGGCACAATAGAAATTGCATCATTCAAGCCTGGGGGATCATTGCAGATAACTTAAGCTACCATTCTGTTTCTTTTTTCTTTAAAGTACTTTTCCAGTCCCGCCCCCCCCCCCGCCATCCAATTTAATAATTTCCACTATACCAAATAAAAACTCGTCAAAGTTAGAACAAGTCTGAGAATGTTTATACAGTGCACTATTCTGCTTCCCATTTTTGATATAATTTACATGTTCATATATTGTACATCTTAAGGGACATTCAGTCTTTCCTACATAAAAGTAAAAACATGTGGCACAAACACTTAAACAGACCACATTGCTAGTCTTACAATTACCCTTTTTAAAGTAAACTCTGCTATGCATTCTGTTGTTTAGGGTAATGACTTTTTCCTTAAAAATAAAGGGACATTGACTACAAGCCCCACAAGGCCTTGTGTTAGCATCTATTGTACTAGAACTGTCTATCCTATGTTCCAGAAGCATCTTTGAAATTTGCTCCTGTACTATATACAAATTTTGGTTCTTTAACTACCTTTTCATAGACATCTTTATTTACCCTAAATATGTTCCAATTGGAACTCAAGTCATTCTTAATCTTTTCTTAAGATGGTTATATTGTAAAACACATGCTTTGTCCTGGTCCCCTTCAAGAAACACATTATATCGAATGACATTTGACAACCTTTATTAAATTTCCATAAACATAAATGTTACTCAATATTCATTCATTTCAACCAAACATGATACAGATGAAATAACATCCATGTAACATTATCTTAGGACAGAACAGCGTAAACCTGCTCATCCTGACCAGTAAGCAGCGTCCATACCTCCACTCATCTACTTATGAAGCAGCGTACCCTTTCACTTCTGTTACCATTTATTGGTACTTATCAAGCAGCGTAACCACTCACTTTCATTACCCTGTATTGCATTATACCATCAATCCAATAAGCATCTTCCTCCACTTACTTATGTACTTGTCAAGCAGCGTAACCACTCACTTTCCTTTTCCAACTTATTGAATTGACCATCCAGCACCAGAGTGGGAACAGAAGAGGCCAAGCCTTCCCATCTTCTCTGCCCTGTCCAAACTAAACATAACCACATCCCAAGTAATAAAAATAGGGAGGGAGGGTGGGTAGCAAGTTCATGCCAAAATGTGACTCCTAATCCAGTTACACTTGCCTAACATCCTTTAAGCCCCTCCCTACCCCTACCTCACTTCCTCCCAAACGTCATCCATTCCCATTTAACCCTATCCTACTCCTATCCTCCCAAATCCTGCAACTCTAACTAACCCCCCCACATTGAAGATGTCCCTGGACAAAATGGTCTGTTTCAAACCTCATTTGTCCCAATCCACTTCAAGAAACACATTACACAGAATGACATTTGACGACCTTTATTAAATTTCCATAAACATAAATGTTACTCAATATTCATTCATTTCAACCAAACATGATACAGATGAAATAACATCCACGTAACATTATCTTAGGACAAAACAGCGTAAACCTGCTCATCCTGATCAGTAAGCAGTGCCCATACCTCCAATCACCTACTTATGAAGCAGCGTACCCGCTCACTTCCGTTACCATTTATCGGTACTTATCAAGCAGCGTGACCACTCACTTTCATTACCATTTATTGCATTATATCATTAACCAAATAAGTAGCTTCCTCCACTTACTTATGTACTTGTCAAGCAGCGTAACCATTCACTTTACTTTTCCAAATTATTGAATTGACCATCCAGCACCAGAGGGGGAACAGAAGAGGGCAAGCCTGCCCCTCTTCTCTGTCCACCAGCCTGACCAGGCTGTTATCCCTCTCTGCAGCACACTTCCAGCAATCTAAACACCATTAAGGCCTCTGGCCAAACATCATTCGGTGTACCCCATCCCCACTAACCAAGGGGGATATAGTTAACTCCTAAAACCCTATCACATAACAAAAATAACCAGTTACCAAAACCGCTGAAAACAAAACACTGACCCTTCACCTATGCTAAGATAACCTAGCATACCCACTGCACATGAGCTAAATAATCCTTACTTCATGACCAATGGCAGCTCCACAAAGACTTCAAGAGCATTATAAAAACCACGCAGTCAACTACATGCCATCATACCAAATTGCAACCCCATTTACCACCCAATCCAGTAATAACCAAATGAGGTCTCCTTAATGCCAGAGTAATAATAATTCTAATAACTCTCCCATCATTACCCTTCAACTGGACAACCAACACAAAGCTAACTGTCATCTGAAACCACACAGAAACATGAACAAACCATAATGCCTAATCCCAGCCCAGTTTCACTGCTTAAAATATCCAAAATAGTATCATAAAATCGCATTGTCTAGCAATCTCGCCATCACACTAACTATCCCTTATAAAACAAGCCATACTATTTCATTATTAAACCCCATTGCATAACATCATACCAATGAGATCTCTTTAAAGTAGGTACAATATCCTTTTTTTTTTCTCTTCTTACACTCCGGATGCTCCCCACCCAAAACAAGCAAACAAACCATTATGTTGTAACTATTGGGAAGAAAATATAACAATTCCATATGTGACTGCCTTGCTGGAAGACCATGACCTCTTTTCACACCACTCCATCAACAGACATCAACCTCGACCCCTTCTCTCGCCTGTCAAAGACACCTTCCTTCCACCTACCTGTAAAAGAAAAAACTGTAAATACCTTATCCACACATAATCACAACTTCTTAATGAAAGTATGCACCACCACTGGCGTATCTCTTTCATCAACTGCATAAAATGCATTTACTATCGCAAGCAAAACACCAATGAAACTTAAGATGCATTAACAAAAATACCCATAAGATTTCCTCCACACCTGAAAGATTCATGATACAACTAACACCCATGTAAAATAAACAAATGATTGCATTACAAAGGGGCCTATTCTATAAATAATAGACCACTCTTTTCTCAACCAATTAGTTCCCAGCAACGTTGTTAACCATAATTAAGGCAAAGAAAAAAAAACTAACCATAGCCGTGCTATTATATCCTATTACCAAACCTGAAGTGTAAACTCTCCCCCACAGGTCTATCTATATTCCTTTTGGACACGGGCAACAATCACCCATGTCCCTCTTGACTAACAGCAACATGGAATGCACAATGGATTAAGGAATCTTACTTACCTGAGGCTGTCTAGTTCATCAAATCCTTAGAGCCGTTAACCTAGTAAATACCCCAACTACTGAAATTGGTGCCGCTCCTCAGACCAGTAAGAACCCAAAACTACCCCTAAGCAAATATCAAACCCTGCTATAACTTGCCCTCGATATACCTTATCCTCCCTTTGTCTTACACTACCCAGCTGCACCAACCTTGAAATGTCTTAATGAGTACAAAACAAACACTTATTAACATACCATCTACCAGAGATCAACTCATCCTTACCCAGCAAAATACCTTACCTCCAAATACAAGTGCACAATAACCATAAATAAAATGAATATAATTAAACTGAATTTAAGGGCCCCAGCAGTAGTAACCTAGTGACTTCATATGCCTTTAATTACTGCGCTTCCACCCCACCTGTAGAAACCCCCCTGACCCCCCATAACAGATCCGCAACCCTGACTTACCCAGCCCCCAAACTACTCCTTTACTTGTCGCTACACTACCCAAATCACACCAAGTTTGACATATCTTGCTAAATAGCAAATAAAATAAAATTCCCTGTGACCCCTTTATACACAACTCCAACAAACTGAGCATCCAGCCCCTCATCATCAACTATCTTTTTAACTCTTTCCTGCAGGACAGCAACTGTTTATATTACACTCCCCCAATCAAGCACATTTATGCACCATTCCATCAATGACAACAGTCACTGGTCATGCACTGTCACATCCTTAGTCCTACCTTACCATGACCCAAACATACCTCCTTACATAACCCCCTATGCACCACTCAAGCACAAAATCCCCACTTCCATTTTACACTATTCCAACCATTAAAATCCACATAAAGCATCGATCTTTTCAAAGGTATTTAATCAGGGTGCTGACCAGTGATCACTTAGCACATGCCCATCTCCAACCTTCCTGTGCACCACCCAACTCTTACCTATAGTCGTTGCTCCCTTTTACTATTGAATGCAAATGCCCAAAACAGGGACAACTTCCAGTGTTAATGTAACATACTGAATGGGTAAAAGAACAAATTGTACAACCAATTAACTCTGGGATCAAAAACTCAAATGCCTATCCTTTTCTGACTAGCAGTTTAAATTCTCTACCAAAACTCAGCAACTTTGAAATCCACCTACTTCCATCAGTAACTGTTACCCACATGTGCTCCATATGTGTAATCTCCTCACACCCCACTGCTTCCATCATCTGCAAACTCACTGTGTATCGGCACCCCTGTTACTTGGCACACCACCATCTGCAAAGAAATGGAGAAGAGTAAACCCTCTAAAATTAAAAGAAAAGGCTCCATCTTATACCCACCTGTTCCAAATTACAGCTGCAGCATTCCAAGACCCCATCTGCAAGAAAGAAAAGACGTAAAGTATCCAAAATACATAACCCCCATTCCAAGATATCTTCAAGGAATATGCAAGAATTTCTAAATAGTTGAAGCTGGCTACTGCTGTAAGTATGCGGTATGTAAATACAAAGTATATACTGTTGAAATGTACGCATATTAGCTGTTACCTAAAGACAACTGAACCTCGGACTCTAAACTTAATAAGGTAGAAATGTTACCACTAAACTACCATTAACATATTCAGTTTCACTGAGAGAAAGCTAGGTATTTACAGAAGTATGCCATTTTTAGTGGCTAGACTATGACACAAGAGTTTATTAAGCATGTTTTGAACCATGTTGAACCGTGTGTGTGTGTGTGTGTGTGTGTGTGTGTGTGTGTGTGTGTGTGTGTGTGTGCACGTTTGTCCTACACACACACACACACACACACACACACACACACACACACACACACACACACACACACACACACAAACACACACACAGCCTGTGTTATTTCTGCTTAAAATATGTTTTTTACCTATCATGTAGCCTTCTCAGCACGTCTAACTTCTGCATATTTTATTCACACATGGCCCCATTTATTAGGATGTCATCCAGCTACATTTTAACACACAGCATAGCTTTTAAATAAGCCTCCTATACAAGTCTAAATATAGTAAGTATAGTTATCATCCCAAAAGGCAAACCTAAAGTAAACATTTGTGATTATTTATGGTCAGTTGTTCTTTAAAATGATCATTTAAAACCATTTGCTAATAAACATGACTCTAACCTAATTCTGTAACTGTCTGTCCCTTTGTTAACAACTGAAAACAACCTTCCTCTTGAGAAGTATGTGTAATTTATCAGCAAACTATAACCACCGCACTTGTTATGCTTTTCCCCATCCATTCTTATAAACTTAACCTTGCTTTGTTATTAGTTATACTGGAAGATAACTATTACCTTTCTAATTATGAATTTAGTCATGCATTGTCAGAACAATCTCTGGCCCATAGGTTAAATCAAAACCGGCTGCAGGGAAATATAAATTATAGAACACAGTAAATGTTGCTGGTTAGCTGTCACTGCTGCATCTCGGTGCTACCTCTGCCCTTTGTATCTTTAACTTAAAGTTCTTAATTAGGTTCTTAGGTCTTGTATTAGAACATTACCCCATATTCAACAGGTCACTGGATAATCTGCACGGCTTGTCACTCAGTCGTATTTTGCATGCAACCTCACATGGGCTTGCCCTGTCAATCATGCAGGTCACGCCTATTCCAGTGCGAAAATTGTGGTGGTGTAATGTTCTAAGACAAAGTCGGTTCTCACTTATATCTTTTTTACAAAACAGTTTCCCAGTACAGAAAGCAGTAGCACGAGTACAAACTACAGAAAGCAGCAGCACGAGTACAAACTACACAAAGCAGCAGCACGAGTACAAACTACAGAAAGCAGCAGCATGAGTACAAACTACACAAAGCAGCAGCACGAGTACAAACTACAGAAAGCAGCAGCACGAGTACAAACTACACAAAGCAGCAGCACGAGTACAAACTACAGAAAGCAGCAGCATGAGTACAAACTACACAAAGCAGCAGCACGAGTACAAACTACAGAAAGCAGCAGCATGAGTACAAACTACACAAAGCAGCAGCACGAGTACAAACTACACAATGCAACAGCACGAGTACAAACTACAGAAAGCAGCAGCACGAGTACAAACTCCACTATTCAGGACTAGTGACTTGCCCGCAGACAGGCCTCTCAGCACCCTCCACCCACACCATGAACATGCAGCAATGCAATCCTGTAGTTACACCACTCATTGGCGCAAAAGATTTGCACACAGTCATTCCTGCAGCAATGGGAATGGACTGGCTCCCCAAACCAACAAAGGCTTACAGCAGTCCCACGAATGCCAACACCAGATTGACTGGACAGCTCATGAAATGTGTGGTCGATCATAACTATTCCCATTTTAAAGGTGAACGCCATCATCAAATCCAAGGAACAGGCACAAAAACAAAAAGGGGGCACTCCATGCTACTAACCAAAAAAACGATGACAATAGCACACCAGTGACAAAAAAAGGGGGGGGGGCACTCCATGCTGTCACCCAAAGCTACCTCTCCCCAAGCCACTGGCACTTTTCACACTGTTTTGTGTTCACAGTTTTATGAGAAAAGGACCCAAATATGAGGCAGAAGTCTAGGCATTCAGTGAAACACTATACAATTGAGAGTATGCCGGCAAATCTGACTCCCAACGAGACACCTGAACAAATGGCCCCCCTTTTCCTTCCTCTCTTTCTGCTTTTCCTTTTTTTTTCCTTTTGCCATAGTGTCATCTGAGCAGAAAACTGATGCACAGATGCACCCATACAACCAGTAGCTCAACAACACAAGTTCGATGATAGCAGAATAGTAAGCTGACAAAAAGGCAAAACCTCACATAAGGTATCTGCCCTGAACCGATGCCCAACCACATAAAAAGACAGATCCCCAACATCGCTCCAATCAGTCTAAAAAGGTGCCAGTGCAACAGGGCTGGGTTAGCATGCCTTTTTCCTTTCTTAAAAGTTATCATGACAGCCAGAACACCATGAAAAAAATCCAATGCCTTAGAGGAATACAAAAATATGACATATTTATGCAGACAATAATTTTCTGAGAACAGCCAAAAGAGAAAAATAAGGTACCAATGACTCCCAAAAGACTTCTTGACTCTCTCTCTCTCTCAGCCGTTACTGCTTATTGCCCATGCGCAGCACCCGACTGTTGCTGGCCTTGTATCTCAGCAATTGAAAATGTGCGCTTCTCCCGACTCCACAAATAACTTAATAAACTCAGCCAACTGCCAGCTGCTGTTAGAGGGACAAGGAGACCAAGTACTTCAGGAGATTAGTTAGCATCTAATTGAAAGGATCCCTTGCCTCCCAACTGCATGATTCCCCACTTTTACCATTTTATGGTTGAATGTTAAATATTGCTCCTATAAACCTTAAAAAGGAGCTGTTGGATGTGTATTTTTTTTTTTAATAAATATACAAGTGTTAACCGTGTCAGCCGTTACTGCTTAATGCATATGAATACGAGTGTTAACAGTAGAAAGGCATAACATTTCCCTAAGTTGTTCCCAAGGCCTTCTGCGATACTCCAACCATAACTCATGGTCCCTCATGGCATGAAACCACCCCAAACCACACTGAATAACCTATCCTCCCACCATCAACATCATTTAATCTAACCCCCTACATTCAAGAACTGTTCTCCACCCCTCCTAAGGAGGAAGAAAATGGAAGGAAATGAAAGATATTATTAATACCAACCTATTTATTCCTGTGACATGGCTCAAAACATCTCATAATTTAACTACAAGGCTACATAGTAATGTTCCCCTATGAATAGCCTCCAACTAATCTAGCCTACCCCATTCCTTATGATCCCTTAAAATTCAAATAAAAGACCTTGGAACCCCAATGTAGTAACAGCCCCATTATGACTATAACAGACTTAAACTTAAGAATAGAAAACAAAAATACTGTACCCCCATACTTACCTCATTCTTTGTAGCAATAATCCCCCAAGTCCTACCTGGCCAGCAAGGTTCTTACAGGTCGTCATGGATGTAGACCTGCTCTGAAGCAAGTTCATGCCAAAATGTGACTCCTAATCCAATTACACTTGCCTAACATCCTTTAAGCCCCTCCCTACCCCTACCTCACTTCTTCCCAAACCTCATTCCTATTTAACCCTATCCTACCCCTATCCTCCCAAATCCTGCAACTCTAACTAACCCCCCACCTTGAAGATGTCCCTGGAAAAAATGGTCTGTTCCAAACCTCATTTCTCATATAAGGCCGTGTTGGTATCAGTCTTACATTCAGTATTAGATGAGGCCAAACCCACTCCCAGCAGTGGTTTATAAACAATACCCCATTTTTTATATATTTCATCTATTATTTCCATAACAAATTCTTTGGGGTATCCCCTCTCCTCTAACATAATACAAATTTTATCTAGTTCACTTTTTATATCATCATGATGTGATGTCATACTTGCTATCCTGATAGCTTGTCCCTTCACAATGCTTCTTTTTTGAGTTATAGGGTGGTTGCTTTGAAAATGTAAACAAGAATTGCAGAATGTTTCCTTTCAAAAAATCCTTGATCTGAAACCACTATTGTCGTGGAAGATATACGTATCTAAAAAATTGATACCTGAACCATCAAACTTATATGTAAATTTTAGAAATTCTGTTGTGTTATTAAGATATTGTTCAAATTGTTCAACCTCAGTACTAAGTCCATCCCACAAAATAAAAATATCATCCAGAAATTTGGCATACATTCTAATTCTATGCCAAAAGGGGCATTGGAATACATGGTTGGTCTCCCATCCCAACAGTACTAAATTTGTATACATGGGGGCTCAAGCCGCTCCCATCACTACCCCCTTAATTTGCTGGTAAAACTCGCCCTCAAAAGAAACACAATTATTTTCTAGGACTAGACTCATAATTTCACATATAAGTGTGATTTGGTCATGTGCAAGATCAGAAAAACAAAACAAGGCCTCCTCAAATAAAGCCATCCCATCTACTCTAGGAATAATAGTAAATAAATCTTTCACATCTACTGTTAGATAAATCAATTCCTCCTTCCATAATTCATTATTTAAATGGTCCAAAAAGTCCCATGAGTCTTTCATTAGATGTTCAGTTTTCTCCACCACATGTTGAACCCAGAAATCCACATATACTGCTGGTGGATGTGTCTTAGACCCATTTGCTACAACTATGGGCTTAAAAGGGGGGTTTTCAATATTTTTATGGACCTTCGGTATGCCAAAGAATACAGGAATAATAGTTTTTTTTATTGTACAAAAAATTATTGCCTCCACATCTATTTTCTGATTTATAAGATATTCTTCTAAAAATGAATCAATATGTGAATAGGCAATGTTTATCCAATTTTTTTGAGACCCCTACATATGTTGTACCAACAAATAACATTTCCTGCATCACATTAGAATAATCCATCGCCCTATACAGTACAATACCCTCACCTTCATCTGGGGTCATGATGCGAACTGAGTCATCCTTCTTAATATCCATTAACAAAGTATATTCTCTTTTGATAAGGTTCCAAGGTATTTTTGTATCACTTAAATGAATATCATAAATGTCTTCCATAACTAATTTCTCATATGAATGTAAGACTGATAACAGCAAGGTCTTATATGAGAAAGCATGTGTTTTACAATATAACTATCTTACCAAAAAGATTAAGAATGCCTTGAGTTCCAGTTGGAACATATTTAAGGTAAATAAAGATGGCTATGAAAAGTTAGGTAAAGAACCAAAATTTATATATAGTACAGGAGCAAACTTTAAGAACTCCTGGAACATAGGATAGACAGCTCTAGTACAATAGATGCTAGTACAATGCCTTGTAGAGCTTGTAGTCAATGCCCCTTTATTTTTAAGGAAAAATTAATTATCCTAAACAACAGAATGCATAGCAGAGTTTACTTTAAAAAGGGTAATTGTAAGACTAGCAAAGTGGTCTATTTAAGTGTTTGTGCCACATGTTTTTACTTTTATGTAGGCAAGACTGAACGTCCCTTACGATGTAGAATATATGAACATGTAAATGATATCAAAAATGGGAAGCAGAATAGTGCACTGTATAAACATTCTCAGACTTGTTCTAACTGATAAGTTTTTATTTGGGATAGTGGAAATTATTAAATTGGATGGCGGGGGGGGGGGGGACTGGAAAAGTACTTTAAAGAAAAAAGAAACAGAATGGTAGCTTAAGTTAGCTGCAATGATCCCCCAGGCTTGAATGATGCAATTTCTATTGTTCCTATGTTACATGAAAAAGCAGATAAAATATAACAAACGATAAGGTATATATGTTTTTTTAAATAAAAGTTTGGTTAAATATATATTGAACCATTGCATTGTTTAATACATGCTGCAAGAAGCTGCTTTGTGGTGATCCTATCCAGGCTTTTTTAATTAATGAATTGATGTGTGAAGGTTTTGAATTGCATTTAGACTTTCCAGAATCCCCCATAAGACTTTCCAGAATGAAAGCACAACCCTCCCCATGGCTACAGAAAACAACTAAGTCAGAAATGAAAAACAGGGATAAAGCCTGTGAGCACTGGCACAAAACCAAAACCCCCTCAACTAGACAGAAATTCCTAGAATCACGCAATAGAGTCAAAAAGCTAATAAAACAGGACAAACTCCAATTCTACACAGCCCCAAACAATTGTGGTCCTACATAAACTCCATCCTCCACCCAGGTAAAGTCAGTACCCTCCTCCTAACATCCCTCACTACTCAGAAAATATTGCTACCTCATTCAACACACACTTCATCCACAAACCATACTATCACTAGCTAAACAACACAACCCCCCTCCCCTCCAACCCACACCTTCAACTAGTAATTTCCCCACTGCCTTCTCTTTTTCTCCTGTAGCTACCTCCAACATAAAAAAAAAAACTCTTAGCTAAAGTTAAGCCCAACAAATTGGCAGCAGACATCCTCCCAAGTGAATACCAACAAATCACAGCTGATGCTCTGGCCTACCCAGTATCCATCTTGATTAACCAATCTCTGTCAGAAAGTTAC
Source organism: Protopterus annectens (assembly GCF_019279795.1). Classification (NCBI taxonomy): domain Eukaryota; kingdom Metazoa; phylum Chordata; order Ceratodontiformes; family Protopteridae; genus Protopterus; species Protopterus annectens. Next base: position 218,332,225 of record NC_056729.1, on the reverse strand, counting down.
GTTCCCACTCTGTGGAAAGCATCACATATAATTCCCCTCCACAAAGGCGGACCCTCCACAGAACTAACCAATTACCGCCCCATAGCTATTCTCTCTACACTCTCCAAAATACTAGAGAGATGCATATACTCTCAGGTCTCAGACTACCTCCTTACTAACAACCTCCTTTCCAGTACTCAGCATGGTTTCCAACCAATCCATAGCACCACCACTGCCTTACTCTCCTTTACTAACACTATCCTTCAGCATAAAAACAATGGCTATCTCTCCTCTGCTACTTTTCTAGACCTATCTAAAGCATTTGACATGGTCCCACACAAACAACTTATCTCTGTCCTCAATAACCTATCCTTCTCACATTTGGTCACCAAATGGTTTCAGAGTTACCTGTCTGACCGCCAACAATCCGTTGTATGGCAAAATGACATATCTCCCCAACTACCTGTCTCCATAGGGGTTCCCCAAGGATCCATCCTTGGACCCCTACTCTTCTCTGTTTTCACCAATAATCTAGCCTCTGCCACCAAACATGGCACACTCATACAATACGCAGATGACTCAACCATCATCTGCTCAGCCCAGTCCCTACCCAAACTGCAAAATGTCACACAGGAAGCCTTTTCCTCTGTTGAAACTTGGCTATCCGATGCCCAATTACTACTCAACCCAAACAAAACTAAACTACTCATCTTTCAACCCACTAAACATACTCAAAACAACTCTCACTTTAACATCACAGCAAAAGACAACACCACTATATACCCAACTGAACACACCAAATTGCTAGGAGTGGAAATAGACAATAAACTAAAATTTGATATTCACATATCCATGACCATAAAAAAAGTCCACAAAAAAACTAGGAGCGTTATACAGAAATAAGCAACTTCTCACCAAAACAGCAAAGATTACAATTGCAAATTCCCACCTTATCTCCACCCTACTTTATACCTCTCCAATTATATACCAACCTAAGGCAATGCGAATAAGCTAGAGACCTGCTACAACAAAATTGCCAAATTCGCCACAGGGGCATCCTACCATAGTCACCACTGTCTCTCACTTGCTGAACTGGGCTGGCTTGAACTCCGTCACCTCCTTCAATGGTATCAACTCTCACTCGCCCATAAACTAGTAAACCATCCACTAAATGTCCCATCCCTCCAGAATCTACTCCAACCCTATTGCACCACAAGACCACTAAGATACAGCAACAAAAATCACTTGCAGATCACTAAAGCCAATAACTCTGCTGGTAAAGCACTATTCTCTTGCACCATAGCCAAATTATGGAACTCCCTCCCAACCACAATTACCTCCATACCATCATGCACCCACTTCAAAACTTTACTAAAAGTGCACCTAAAAGCATGCTGGCTATGCCCTTGCAACTCCCACTCTAATATCACCCACCCCATCCAACCACTACCTTTCTTTCCACTCCACTAACTACCTTGATTATAGCAAGCTCAGATGCTCATAAGCCTAGTACTTATTATACAGCAGGAACTTCTTCTTGGAACATTTGTTAATGTCTGTTATGTACTTCACAGATAAAGATTCTAGTTGTCTACTGATGTACTATGTTCTTCATCTGTAAATATGTTGTAAGTAATTGCTATGTAAATTGTTAATCGCTATGTAAGCCAATGTAACTACTGTCTGTTTATTTTAACTGTGGAGCTTTTCTCCCTGGGCCTCCGCTGAAAATGGACCTACGTCCAGTCAGACACTCCCGGTCAACAAATATAAATAAATAAATCAATAAATTTAACATTTCATTGGTGGAATTTCAATTGATGTTAGTATTTAAACTGCCTTTGTTATGCCTTCTTTGTTATTCTGATGAAGTCTCTCTTTCTTGAGATGAAAGCACTCAATAACTATGTTAATAAAATAGCAGCTGCGGTGGTGATCACTTGGACTACATATCTTTTATGTGCAGTTTTTTGCTGGTCTCTGACTTTTATTGCTGTTTATAGGTTCATATGTGTTTACTAGGCTAATGACCACAAGGGCCTGTTTAAGCTTAGCCAGGCATCCTAAATCTCTGACAAGTTCTGATACCTTGATATGTGTAAGCATGGGCCTGGGAGATGAACCATTTATAGGTTACCTGTTTGCATTAGAGACATAGGTAAACCAGGGATGAATTTCCAGTTTCCCATCCAATTGTCCAAGTTGCACTTGAATTGGGTTAGGGAGGAACTTGACAATGCTGCTCTCCAATTGCACTCTGCAATCAATAGCAATGTATTAAAAAAAATGTTATATATATATATATATATATATATATATATATATATATATATATGACAAAAAATACAAAGAGATAGGGTGGGGGAGACAAAAAAAGAGAATTAAATCAATGGTATGTCACATTACTTTATTATTTCAATATATAACCAATATGACAAATACATAAGTGTACCTTGACCACATCCAGATATGATAGAAAAGTATTAACAAGTCATAAAATCAATCAATTGATTTAGTATAATATCAGTAATAGACTTGTGTATTTCACTACGCCATATCAGATATCTGCTTTCAAAATTAATAACTGCATTTGCCATGATGTTTTTGTTAATATCATGTAGTATTGCAGTTAATATCATAGAAATACTATCCTGAAAAAAATGAATGTAGGTTACTGGGTATTGAACCCATACATATTGTAGCTGATGTACTCATTTCCTAATGCAAACACCAACAGCAATTGGAGCAGGCATGTATGCTAAATAACATTTATTTATTTATTTATTTTACATTTGTTGACCGGGCTAGTCTAGCTGGATACATGTCCATTTTCAGTAGAGGCCCAGGGGGAAAAGCTCCACAAAAGGACAACAGATATAATGCTTGTTATACAGAAGAATAAAATGTACACGTAATTACATTGTTAGGAAAAGAGAAATATATATGTAAAAAAATATATATATATAAATATATATATATATATATATATATATATATATATATATTTTTTTTTTTTTTTTTTTACTCTCTCTCTTTATTAGTAAAATTGGAAAAACAACAGAGCTATAGAAAGTTAGTTAAGATTAGATAGTGTGGAAGATGGAAAAGGAGAAAAAAAGTTTAGTCAGGGTTAGTACAAGGGCAGAGCCATTGGGAATTAGACAGATTTTAAGATGCTTCTTGAAAGTATTTAATGAGGTCATTGCAGTAATTTCACTAGGAAGTTTGTTCCAGACAGGTGCAATACAGTTGGCAAATAGACTATTCCCAGCTTTGTTGTTGGATTTGAAGGAGTCTGCTAGAAGCTTGGTGGCAGAGCGTAAGGAAGAGATGTTTTTATAAGGTGTAATAAGAGAGCTAAGTATAGTAGTATGTGAAGGCTGATAGAAGATTTTGTGGGTGATGGTTAATTGCTGAAGTAGAATCTGATTATGAAGTTCGAGCCAGCCTAGTTGTTTAAGATTAGAGCAATGATGGGTACAAAAAAGGGGTTCCTGTTGCAAATCTGGCTATATTATTATATGCTGTTGCTAGTTTATTGTAATTGGCTTTAGATAAGTTTGAAAAGATAGGTGAGGCATATAGAAGGGTGGAGAGTAGGTGTGTTTGTGCTATAGTGCTTCTGGCTAAGATTGTGAGGTAGGGTTTAAGCCTATAGAGTGATCCAAGTTTTCTATTGACTGACTTGATGGTTAAGTTAATATGGGAATCAAAGTTAAGATTGTGGTCAATTGTGACCCCAAGGAGTTTGGTAGTGGGTTCTGGGGATATTATAGTGCCATTATTAGAAGTTATGTTAAATGTAAAAGAAGATGATTTTTGTGTAGGTGTAAAAAGTAACAATTTAGTCTTTTTGGGGTTCAGTAAGAGGCAATATTGGTGGAACCATTTTTCGGCTGCCGTGAAGACTTTTTGTGTAGTAACTTGAAGCTCAGTTGGGGAGGAAGCTGAACATATCAGTGTAGAGTCATCGGCATATTGAATACAGATGGAGTATGGAATGGACTGATGTAGGTTGTTGATAAAGATGGAAAAAAGGAGAGGTCCAAGTATTGAGCCTTGTGGTACTCCTATTTTGATCAGAAGAAGAGAAGATAAGTGATTTTCCCAAAGTACTGCTTGTTGTCTATTATCCAAGTAGGAATTAAACCACTGGATAGTCTGAGAGTCTAAGTTAAATGATTGCAGGATGTTTAGTAAGAGAGGATGGTTAACCATACCAAAGGCGTTTGAGAGGTCTAAAAATAGATCTGAGGAAAGTAAGCTGTTGTTCCGATTTTTAATAATATTGTCAGTGAATGACAATAGAGCAGTGGTGGTACTGTGATGAGGTCTAAAGCCATGTTGGCAGTCTGCTAGAAGATTGTTTTGGAGGAGATGATCAAGTAATTGCCTATGAACACATTTTTCCATGATTTTAGCTAGTGGAGAAAGAAGAGCTATGGGACAGAAGTTAGAGAACTCTTTCAAGTTACCACCCTTATGAAGTGGAATGATGTGAGAGACCTTCTAGAGGGTAGGAATAGTTTCTTCAGTTATAGTTCGGTTTATTAAAATGGAGATAGGAAAGGCTAGTGCTTTGGCACCTATTTGTAGGTACTCAACTGGGATGAGGTCAGCTGAGGGGGTGCATGATTTAAGTTTGGTAAGTAAGGTATAGATGAGGTCTGTCGAGACAGGTTGTAATTTGAAAGAGGGGGGTTTATCATTAAGGAAGTGAGGTACTTGAATGGATTTTGGAGATAAAGTTGATGCCAGGGTAGTGACAGTGTCTAAGAAAAATGAGTTGAAAGTGTCAGCAATTTGTTTGGGTGTAGTTTGAGTGAGGTTACAGGGAGTTGGTGTTTTGGAATGGCCAGGGTGAAGAAGTTTGTTGATACTCGCCCAGAATTTTTGAGGAGAGTTAATGTATGCCTGTTCAAGATGATGTTGAGTGATGGACTGAAAATACTTCTGTGCCTTGCATTCAGGCATAATATATACTTACCCTGTTGATCTCTGAGGTGAGTTTAACTTTCCTGTTGGATCTCACCGTTTTCTGCTTTCTCTGCTGTAGCTATGAAGTACAAAAAAACAAAAACAATATAGATATATATATATATATATATATATATATATATATATATAAAAGCATAATGAACAACTATGTTGTCGGGCTAATCAATGCCATGTGATAGACAGGTGATGAATCAGTATAGTTACACAACTGAGGGGTTTCGCAGTCTTAAATTAATGATTCCATCTACTCAAGAGGTGCTTCATGCACATCATCATGTCACTGTAGTGGTGACAGCATGTACTAGTCTGTTACTTCAAATTTTGAGGTTAATGCAGGATTAGAAATGGCACAAGACACCAAGGCTCAAACTTAACAATTTATTTAGGAAAAACTATCAGCTGATAAACAAAACATTAACTATTAAATCATGTACTTACAAGCATTATGCAAAAATAAATTTATTTTTGCCACTGATAGGGGGACTCCAATTCTATTTAGTGCAGCTACTTGTTCAGTCAAGACAGGGCTGGCACTGGCAAAATGGCTATATGCTCAGTTCAGGCTGATGCTTTAATCAAATCCGGATGATGAGTTCCATTCTATTACTAGCCTTTGAGCTTTTTATAGTCTTGAACAAGCAATAGGGTCAGAAGATACAGCTGATGACATATAGATCATAAGTCTGATCATAAACTGATGGAATATCTTAGAAAATTGAAAATCATTTCCTAAGTTGTAAACAAAACTTATAATGTCTGGTTTCATACATTACTTCCCCTTTTAAAGAACAGTTAGCCCACAAACTTGTGATATAGTTCCTCATTGAAATCCCCCATATTCTGGTAAACATCTTTTGAGCTGAAAAACAACTTCACAGGTTAAATAAAGTTCAGATATACCAGTGATCAGTGAACAATGCCTGCATTCAAGCATATTTCTTACTATTTAATTCAGAAGCATTCATTCAATTCAGCAGCATATAATATTTAGCAGCATATCAAATCAAGCTATAATCAAACATGCACAGTAGTATGGAACTTTAGGCATATATCCTAGGCCAGGCAGACTGCATAGATCCATCACACAGCATTGCATCCCTGTGCATGTGTTGTCTGTTGCCCTACAAACAGCCTTGAACAAGCTATTCCAAGCCTTGTTTTTAAACTGATACCCACTATAATCTCCTTGAAAAAGCCTCCAGCTATAGCCCTTAACAATGCTTTCACAAAATAACTGGATTTCTCAACACCCCATGTTTGCACTCCAAATGGAACATCATTCCTACAGTCACCATCTGTGTCTGCTGCAGTCAAGCTTAAAATGTTTGTATGAATTGGTGCACAAGTCACATGTCAAATGTAACAAGTGGTGCACAAATTTGCACAGCATTGCCAGCTGCATTTGCACAACTGAAAGTACAGCAATGGCTTGGCAGACACATTAGCACTGATTAGATCAAAAAGTACAGACATTGTGAAAATGTCAATAACATTTGGCTATGTGTGATGCACAAATTATTGACACATATTCCAGTGTTAAAAACTGAAATGTTTTATGGTGTTTGTCATCATCATAGTCAGTTGGAGGAAAAATGGCATGGCTTGTAACATACTGGCATGTTGGGAGCTACACTCTGATAAGATTGAGTAGTACCACTTAAGAATTAAACCAATGAGAAAGAAAAGGAAACAATGTTCAGCTTTTCTTATTAACAATAAGTGCCACAGGAGAGCTTACTTTTTAACATGCCAATTAAAGGTACACTAATTTAAGAATGAATACAGATAAACATAAGAGATGCCTGTATGTCTGTAATTTCCTTAGTTATGGGACTGCCTATCTTAAAGGCAGTATTTGTATTTGTAAATATATTTCAGATGTATGCAGTTATATGATCTGAGTAATACATAGTTTATGTTACATACATACTTCACAAGACATACTGTCTTATCACTTAGTTTTTATATGTGACAACTCATAATTATGATAAAGATATTGTTCACATTATACCTGTGCAAATGTGTTGAAAATTAAATATCCTCTTTGCCATGTTTAACATAATTTACACACTTTATGCTGTGGTTCTACAGCAAGCAATGATATATTTGCAATCCATTTAGATACTCATTTGCATTTATTGTTACATTTCTAATCAAAACAGGCTTTCATCGCGGGCAGGGGGGAGGCTGACTGCTACCCCAAAAAAAAACAAAAAAAAAAAAAAAAAAAGAAAAAAAAAAAAAAAAAATTTTTAATTATGATTTTGACTGATTTCCGAGGCGCAGTAAGCCCGACTACCGTCCTTCGTTTCATGCTGCGCATGCAGCAGGTGGAGACGCACCGTAAGGAGAAGGAGACCACTGTGTGCTAATTTAAACCATGCTGTTAATATGAAGGATAGCAGCAGCAGGACTGCAACAGCAGCCAGAAGGGAGAAGGGAGGGGAGAGGGCTTGGGGATCTCGGGGTAGGAGCTGGCTGGGGGGTCGGTCTAGTATTGCGGGGCATATGGAGAACAGACAGGTAAGTGTATTTTACTTTGTGTGTGTGTGTGTGTGTGTGTTGTTTGTGTGTTTAATTTGTGTGTGTTAGTGTGGCTTAACTTGTGTGTGTGTGTTGGTGCTTAACTTGTGTGTGTGTGTGTTAGCTGGTTACTTGTGTGTGTTTGTTGGTGCTTGTGTGTGTGTTAGTTGGTGCTGCTTGTGTGTGTGTGTGTGTTAGTTTGTGGTGTGTGTGTTTGTACTTTAAGTTGGTTTGTGTTGTGTTTTGTTAGTGTGTGTGTTTGTGTTGTGTGTGTGTGTGTGTGTGCTGTTTGTTTGTGTGCTTGTGTGGTGTGTGTGTGTGTTTAGTTGCTTTGTGTGTGTGTGTGTGTGTGTTTTATTGGTGCTGTGTTGTGTTGTGTGTGTGTGTTAGTTGGTGCTTTTAACTTATGTGTGTGTGTGTGTGTTAGTTGGTGCTTTGTGTGTGTGTGTGTGTGTGTGTGTTTAACTGTGTTGTGTGTGTGTGTAGTGGTGCTTTGCTTTTTGTTGTGTGTGTTGTGTTTGTGCTTTAACTTGTGTGTGTGTTAGTTGGTGCTTTTAACTTGTGTGTGTTAGTTGGTGCTTTTAACTTGTGTGTGTTAGTTGGTGCTTTTAACTTGTGTGTGTTAGTTGGTGCTTTTTGTGTGTGTGTGTTGGTGTTTGTGTGTGTGTGTTGTGTGTGTGTGTGTGTGTGTGTTGGTTGTGTGTGTGTGTGTGTGTGTTTTTGTGTGTGTGTGTGCTTGTGGTGTGTGTGCTTTTGTGTGTGCTTAACTTGTGTGTGTGTAGTGTGTGTTAACTTGTGTGTGTTGTGTGTTGTGTGTGTTAGTTGGTGCTTGTGTGTGTTGTGTGGTTGTTTTTCTTTTGCTTGTGTTAGTGTGTGCTTTTTTTTTAACTTGTGTGTGTGTGTTAGTTGGTGCTTTTAACTTGTGTGTGTGTGTGTGTTAGTTGGTGCTTTAACGGTGTGTGTGTGTGTGTGTGCACCTTAGCTGGTGTGTGTGTGTGTGTGTGTAAAAGAAGTTGTGTGTGTTAACTGGTGCTACTTTAACTTGCGTGTGTTAGTTGGTGCTTGTTGTGTGTGTGTTTTAACTTGTGTGTGTGTTTTTAACTTATGTGTATTAGTGTGTGTGCAAGAAGGGTGTAATAACTTTAATTGTGTTTTTTTCTGCTTTTAATATGTGTGTGTGTGTGTTAGTTGGTGTGTGTGTGTGGTGTGTGTGTGTGTGAAAATGCCCCCCCAGGTCATGGTGGTGTGGTAGGGAATACCTCAGGCTTGAACCCTGTACCCTGTAGGTGCAGTGTTTAAGGAGTTCCTACCCACCACCATTTGTAAAATTGCAGATTTGTGCCTCATATTTGATCTGATCTGTTCCTCATAATATCTGTGGTTTGTAAATGTTACATTGCTTGATATTTGATGGTCTAGTAGTAGCATTGTTGCCTCACAGCTGCAGGTTCTCAGGTTTGATTCTTGGCTGGGTGTTCTTCCTTTGGGGGGGGTATCTTCTCTCCCTGTGTGTGTGTGGTTTGCTTTTGTGTCCTCCCATGTTACAAAGACATGTCTGCGTTATTTCTTCCTGGGCCTCTGCTGAAAATTGTTTTTTTGTTCCAAGTCAGACTGTCCTGATTAACAAATGTTAAATAAAATTGACAGGCATTTGAATTTCAGACTTCAGGTTTCTGAATGTTTAATTCCTTGCAGATTTCATGGTGCAGTGGTAGTATTGTTGCCTCACAGCTATAGGTTTTCTGGTTTGATTCTTGGTTGGGGTGGCTTCTGTGTGGAGTCTGCATCTCCTCCCTGTGTTTGTGTGGATTTGCTCTGGTGCCCTGCCATTTTACAAAGACGTGTCTGCAGTATTAATCCCTGCGTCTCAGCTGAAAATTGTTTTTGTTCTGTCCGCAGTAAAATTGACCGGCATTTGAATTTCAGACTTCAGGTTTCTGAATGTTTAATTCCTTGCAGATTTCATGGTGCAGTGGTAGTATTGTTGCCTCACAGCTATAGGTTTTCTGGTTTGATTCTTGGTTGGGGTGGCTTCTGTGTGGAGTCTGCATCTCCTCCCTGTGTTTGTGTGGATTTGCTCTGGTGCCCTGCCATTTTACAAAGACGTGTCTGCAGTATTAATCCTGCCATGCCTCTGCTGAAAATTGTTTTTGTTCTGTCCGCAGTAAAATTGACCGGCATTTGAATTTCAGACTTCAGGTTTCTGAATGTTTAATTCCTTGCAGATTTCATGGTGCAGTGGTAGTATTGTTGCCTCACAGCTATAGGTTTTCTGGTTTGATTCTTGGTTGGGGTGGCTTCTGTGTGGAGTCTGCATCTCCTCCCTGTGTTTGTGTGGATTTGCTCTGGTGCCCTGCCATTTTACAAAGCGCGTGTCTGCAGTATTTAATCCCGCGTCTCTGCTGAAAATTGTTTTTGTTCTGTCCGCAGTAAAATTGACCGGCATTTGAATTTCAAACTTCATGTTCTTCAGAATACATAGTAGCACAACCTTTTTTCTAGCAATTTTCTAAGTTTATAAGATTAATATTTTAAATTTGTCCCTATTTTTGGGACTGTATTCCCCATTATTGGCTTTCGCCCAGGTTTTGTGCTAAGGTTGACAGCTATGGCAAGAACTGAATTCACTGAATATGGACTGTAGAATTGTGCATATTTACTGATAAAGGTGCACTGTAGAATTGTGCATATTTACTAATAATGGTGGACTGTGGAATTGTGCATATTTACTAATAATGGTGGACTGTAGAATTGTGTATATTTACTAATAATGGTGGACTGTGGAAGTCTGAGTAGACTTTTTATGATAAATGTTCTCAACTGGGCAGTTTTGCCATTATGGGTGCATATGTTTTGTTTCATTGCTTACTGGAAAAATGTTCAAAACAAATTTAAAACACCCTCTAACAAGTGTACTGTATTGTACAAGGAATATAATTTTAGTACAATGAGGAAGGTGTATCAAAGAGCACATGTATGTTTCATATGCAAGGGGCCTATGATTCAAAACAGCCCAAAATTCATCTTTATCTGCCACTGGCAAAATGTATTTTCTTTGAATGTGGGTTTCAATACTGTTTCAATGAATGTGAGTTTCAAGGGCAGAGAAGTTTTAATGCTAAGTTTTCATTGTGAGACTGCATTGCTTTGTTTAACAGATGACTTAATGTTTGTGCTGTAAAATACAAAATAAAACTTTCAAATGAAGTCCAACTCATCATTGAAGTAAAGCAGTATGCACATTAGTGTTTATGGTAAATGGAGTGAAATAGCCAAGTAATGGTTCATTGGAATGGCTGCAGAGGCTCCATTCAACCATTATTTTGTCGGGGCAGCAAACTCAGACAGGCCCAGCTGAACTATACCTCCCAACTGTCCAGATTTTCAAAGAATGAATAGATTTTTGCTTCTTATTTTTGGTTTGTTGTTCATAAAATTTGTAGTTTTAATTCCTAAATGATTTGCCAGAAGTCACTAAATAATAAGTTTCAGACTTCATGACCTTCATAAAATGCATGTTAAAGTAAGAGCCGTTCTATCAACTGTCTCAATTTATACAAGAGCAATTTTAGTACTGTTTATATGTGCCACCAATATATTTGGCCTTGTTCAGATTTACTGCATTAACAGGTTGAGAGGTACATGCAAATAAATTGCTTTATAGAATTAGGCATAGCCAACCTCTCAACTGTCCCCAATTTTGGCTCAAAATGTTGCTCTTCCCCTAATAATCCCTCCAAAATAGCAATTTTGGAAGAAAACATGGAGGGTTTACAATTAAGAAATAACTGTAATAATCAAAGTTATAGATTACTTGAAATACATGTAGATTCTTTTATTTTGTCAGCTGCTCAAGGTAGCAGTACTAATATTAAAGTGTCCCTTCTTTGACAGGTAGCAGCTGTATTGTGTGTCTATTTTATATTTTTGCATCACATTTTTGGTCCATTTTTCATAAAATTGTGTTTTTTGGCAAATTAGTGACAAATCACTAAAGACTGAAGTTAGAAAATGACAGACATTTGAGTTTCAGATTTTATACCCTTCAGAAATTTCATACTAATGCAAGACCTATTCTATTATATTTCTAAGTTTATTAGAGCAATATTTAAAAATTGTCCTTATTGTTGTGCCTTTGTCCCACTTCTGTGTATGGCTTTGTCCAGATTTCTTGCTCTTGAGGTTGAGAGGTATGACAAATGTGTCAGGGCCATCACAGTCAGCCAGAGAGATTTCAAATTGTGATATGCTTGTTGCACCCCACTCCCCATGTAGTGACTCTGGATGTGTCCAAGCAAGGCAAGGAGTAGTTGTATCTACCTTGGATGGGGAGGACACACTGCATAAGTACTACAGTGGCTTTTCATCTGTCCTTGATTTTGCAGAATGGTCTGTTTTCTGTCCTATTTTTGTACTGTTGATTTATGCTTATTACTCAAAGTGCCTGTTGCTCTGTGTTTAAGTAGCAATGCTTTAATAACCATAAGGTAAGCTTGTCTGACATCGTAAGATGCAAGTAAGCTTTAATAAGCATACCGTTAAAGAATTGCCAACATTGAAAGCCTTTCTGTTGTTGCCATGCAGAGAATACTTGACTAGATAATGTATAAGCCTTGGGTATTAAAGGACAGGATTCCATTATTTTAAAAAGCTCATTACACTTGTTGGAGACTTCCAGTCATCTCTACAGACTTTACCGTAAACTAAACAGAATGCCAATCATGTGTGGTCCATAACCTGTACAGTAATCCTTTAAGCAATGTATCTTGAGCTTGTTTCTTGTTTGCTTTTCATTTTTTTACTTTTATCATGTTTTCCCCATGAAACAAGTTGTCAGGCAGTAGGTCTTTTTTGGATAAGAAACATTTTTACAAGTGGGGGCATCACATAGATTTCTACTTTCAGCATGTTGCTTGGTACTTTAATAAAGCTGAATATATTATTAGAACTGCAGTGCAAGGAGAAGTGGTTTGAGTTGAGTGCTTCTGGTTTTTCTTATACTTGATTTTGACTGGCATTCCAGTAATGTATTTAAAAAGTAATTTATTTTTTCATGCCTCACAACCTTTTGTTTCCATCTAGATATTAAGTAAGCTGTCATGCAGCCAATGCATTGAAATATTTTTATTCTTCTACACTTATTTTTGTCTTGATTGGACTTTCATAATGATGGTTTGCCACCCAGGGCAGCGTATTTAATTAAAATTAGTTTTTTGTGGTTTTGTGCATAGCTCCTCCCCTTTATGGTGACACTACCCTTCCATTCCACCCCACCATTCAGCGTCTTTATGGTTGACCACACCCCTTCCATTTGACCCCACCCATTCAGCGTCTCCTGCAGCCCCCCTGTGATTTGAAGTCACCAGCCGCCACTGAATCAAAATGTGACAAATGGAATTCTACCTGCATCTGTAAACATGTTTGCAAACTGGATTCATGCCATGCATCACCTTTCTTATTTCTCTAAACTTACTTCATTGACACCTTGTGCTACAGACAAAGATACCTGACAGCTACAGAAGGCAGCTACATTAAATATTTCAGTTTTCCTTAGGAAGTGAGTTGTGCCTGCACACTGTAGAAAGGACTGTGAATGAAAAAGCCATTAAAAACTGACAGTGAAAAAAGCTGAAAGGAAAATTAATGAAAAGTAATGAAATCACAGGGTATACTAAGCAATGACCAGAATAAGACGTGCATTGCAATGACATGAATGAAAAGTAAGGAAATCACAGGTTATACTAAGCAATGACCAGAAAAAGTAGTGCATTGCAATGACATGAATGAAAAGTAATGAAATCACAGGGTATACTAAGCAATGACCAGAACAAGAAGTGCATTGCAATGACATGAATGAAAAGTAATGAAATCACAGGGAATACTAAGCAATGACCAGAACAAGAAGTGCATTGCAATGACATGAATGAAAAACAATGAAATCACAGGGTATAATAAGCAATGACCAGAACAAGAAGTGCATTGCAATGACATGAATGAAAAGTAATGAAATCACAGGGTATACTAAGCAATGACCAGAACAACAAGTGCATTGCAATGACATGAATGAAAAGTAATGAAATCACAGGGTATACTAAGCAATGACCAGAACAAGACGTGCATTGCAATGACATGAATGAAAAGTAATGAAATCACAGGGTATACTAAGCAATGACCAGAACAAGACGTGCATTGCAATGACATGAATGAAAAGTAATGAAATCTCAGGGTATACAAAGCAATGACCAGAACAAGAAGTGCATTGCAATGACATGAATGAAAAGTAATGAAATCTCAGGGTATACTAAGCAATGACCAGAACAAGAAGTGCATTGCAATGACATGAATGAAAAGTAATGAAATCACAGGGTATACTAAACAATGACCAGAACAAGAAGTGCATTGAAATGACATGAATGAAAAGTAATGAAATCTCAGGGTATATTAAGCAATGACCAGAACAAGAAGTGCATTGCAATGACATGAATGAAAAGTAATGAAATCACAGGGTATACTAAGAAATGACCAGAACAACAAGTGCATTGCAACGACATGAATGAAAAATAATGAAATCACAGGGTATACTAAGCAATGACCAGAACAAGAAGTCCATTGGAATGACATGAATGAAAACTAATGAAATCACAGGGTATACTAAGCAATGACCAGAACAAGAAGTGCATTGCAATGACATGAATGAAAAGTAATGATATCACAGGGTATACTAAGCAATGACCAGAACAAGAAGTGAATTGCAATGACATCAATGAAAAGTAATTAAATCAAAGGGTATACTAAGCAATGACCAGAACAAGACGTGCATTGCAATGACATCAATGAAAAGTAATTAAATCACAGGGGATACTAAGCAATGACCAGAACAAGAAGTGCATTGCAATGACATGAATGAAAAGTAATGAAATCACAGGGTATACTAAGCAATGACCAGAACAAGAAGTGCATTGCAATGACATCAATGAAAAGTAATGAAATCACAGGGTATACTAAGCAATGACCAGAACAAGAAGCGCATTGCAACGACATGAATGAAAAGTAATGAAATCACAGGGTATACTAAGCAATGACCAGAACAAGAAGTGCACTGCAATGACATGAATGAAAGGTAATGAAATCATAGGGTATACTAAGCAATGACCAGAACAAGACGTGCATTGCAATGACATGAATGAAAAGTAATGAAATCACAGGGTATACTAAGCAATGACCAGAACAAGACGTGCATTGCAATGACATGAATGAAAAGTAATGAAATCACATGGTATACTAAGCAATGACCAGAACAAGACGTCATTGCAATGTCATTGGTCATACCATGTAATGAAATCACATGGTATACTAAGCAATGACCAGAACAAGACGTGCATTGCAATGACATGAATGAAAAGTAATGAAATCACAGGGTATACTAAGCAATGACCAGAACAAGACGTGCATTACAAGGATATGAATGAAAAGTAAGGAAATCACAGAGTATACTAAGCAATGACCAGAACAAGACGTGCATTGCAATGACATGAATGAAAAGTAATGAAATCACAGGGTATACTAAGCAATGACCAGAACAAGACGTGCATTGCAATGACATGAATGAAATGTAATGAAATCACAGGGTATACTAAGCAATGACCAGAACAAGAAGTGCATTGCAATGACATGAATGAAAAGTAATGAAATCACAGGGTATACTAAGCAATGACAGAACAAGAAGTGCATTGCAATGACATGAATGAAATGTAATGAAATTACAGGGTATACTAAGCAATGACCAGAACAAGATGTGCATTGCAATGACATGAATGAATAGTAAGGAAATCACAGGGTATACTAAGCAATGACCAGAACAAGACGTGCATTGCAATGACATGAATGAAAACTAATGAAATCACATGGTATACTAAGCAATGACCAGAACAAGATGTGCATTGCAATGACATCAATGAAAAGTAATGAAATCACAGGGTATACTAAGCAATGACCAGAACAAGAAGTAAATTGCAATGACATGAATGAAAAGTAATGAAATTACAGGGTATACTAAGCAATGACCAGAACAAGATGTGCATTGCAATGACATGAGTGAAAAGTAAGGACATCACAGGGTATACTAAGCAATGACCAGAACAAGACGTGCATTGCAATGACATGAATGAAAAGTAATGAAATCACAGGGTATACTAAGCAATGACCAGAACAAGACGTGTATTGTAATGACATGAATGAAAAGTAATGAAATCACATGGTATACTAAGCAATGACCAGAACAAGACGTGCATTGCAATGACATGAATGAAACGTAATGAAATCACATGGTATACTAAGCAATGACCAGAACAAGAAGTGCATTGCAATGACATGAATGAAAAGTAATGAAATCACAGGGTATACTAAGCAATGACCAGAACAAGAAGTGCATTGCAATGACATCAATGAAAATTAATGAAATCACAGGGTATACTAAGCAATGACCAGAACAAGAAGTGCATTGCAATGAGATCAATGAAAAGTAATGAAATCACAAGGTATACTAAGCAATGACCAGAACAAGAAGTGCATTGCAATGACATCAATAAAAAGTAATGAAATCACAGGGTACACTAAGCAATGACCAGAACAAGAAGCGCATTGCAATGACATGAAAGAAAAGCAATGAAATCACAGGGTATACTAAGCAATGACCACAACAAGAAGTGCATTGCAATGACATGAATGAAAGGTAATGAAATCACAGGGTATACTAAGCAATGACCAGAACAAGACGTGCATTGCAATGACATCAATGAAAAGTAATGAAATCACAGGGTATACTAAGCAATGACCAGAACAAGACGTGCATTGCAATGACATGAATGAAATGTAATGAAATCACAGGGTATACTAAGCAATGACCAGAACAAGAAGTGCATTGCAATGACATGAATGAAAAGTAATGAAATCACAGGGTATACTAAGCAATGACAGAACAAAAAGTGCATTGCAATGACATGAATGAAATGTAATGAAATTACAGGGTATACTAAGCAATGACCAGAACAAGATGTGCATTGCAATGACATGAATGAATAGTAAGGAAATCACAGGGTATGCTAAGCAATGACCAGAACAAGACGTGCATTGCAATGACATGAATGAAAAGTAATGAAATCACATGGTATACTAAGCAATGACCAGAACAAGACGTGCATTGCAATGACATCAATGAAAAGTAATGAAATCACAGGGTATACTAAGCAATGACCAGAACAAGACGTGCATTGTAATGACATGAATGAAAAGTAATGAAATCACATGGTATACTAAGCAATGACCAGAACAAGAAGTGCATTGCAATGACATGATGAAAAGTAATGAAATCACAGGGTATACTAAGCAATGACCAGAACAAGAAGTGCATTGCAATGACATCAATGAAAATTAATGAAATCACAGGGTATACTAAGCAATGACCAGAACAAGAAGTGCATTGCAATGAGATCAATGAAAAGTAATGAAATCACAAGGTATACTAAGCAATGACCAGAACAAGAAGTGCATTGCAATGACATCAATAAAAAGTAATGAAATCAACGGGTACACTAAGCAATGACCAGAACAAGAAGCACATTGCAATGACATGAAAGAAAAGCAATGAAATCACAGGGTATACTAAGCAATGACCACAACAAGAAGTGCATTGCAATGACATGAATGAAAGGTAATGAAATCACAGGGTATACTAAGCAATGACCAGAACAAGACGTGCATTGCAATGACATGAATGAAAAGTAATGAAATCACAGGGTATACTAAGCAATGACCAGAACAAGACATGCATTGCAATGACATGAATGAAAAGTAATGAAATCACATGGTATACTAAGCAATGACCAGAACAAGATGTCATTGCAATGCACGTCTTGTTCTGGTCATTGCTTAGTATACCATGTAATGAAATCACATGGTATACTAAGCAATGACCAGAACAAGACGTGCATTGCAATGACATGAATGAAAAGTAATGAAATCTCAGGGTATACTAAGCAATGACCAGAACAAGAAGTGCATTGCAATGACATCAATGAAAATTAATGAAATCACAGGGTATACTAAGCAATGACCAGAACAAGAAGTGCATTGCAATGGCATCAATGAAAAGTAATGAAATCACAAGGTATACTAAGCAATGACCAGAACAAGAAGTGCATAGCAATGACATCAATGAAAAGTAATTAAATCATAGGGTATACTAAGCAATTAACAGAACAAGAAGTGCATTGCAATGGCATGAATGAAAAGTAATGAAATCACAGCGTATACTAAGCAATGACCAGAACAAGAAGTGCATTGCAATGACATGAATGAATAATAAGAGAATCACAGGGTATACTAAGCAATGACCAGAAAAAGAAGTGCATTGCAATGACATGAATGAAAAGTAATGAAATCACAGGGTATACTAAGCAATGACCAGAACAAGATGTGCATTGCAATGACATGAATGAAAAGTAATGAAATCACAGGGTATACTAAGCAATGACCAGAACAAGAAGTGCATTGCAATGACATGAATGAAAAGAAATGAAATCACAGGGTATACTAAGCAATGACCAGAACAACATGTGCATTGCAATGACATGAATGAAAAGTAATGAAATCACAGGGTATACTAAGCAATAACCAGAACAAGAAGTGCACTGCAATGACATGAATGAAAAGTAATGAAATCACAGGGTATACTAAGCAATGACCAGAACAAGAAGTGCATTGCAATGACATGAAAGAAAAGTAAGGAAATCATAGGGAATACTAAGCAATGACCAGAACAAGATGTGCATTGCAATGACATGAACGAAAAGTAATGAAATCACAGGGTATACTAAGCAATGACTCGAACAAGAAGTACATTGCAATGACATGAATGAAAAGTAATGAAATCACAGGGAATACTAAGCAATGACCAGAACAAGAATTGCATTGCAACGACATGAATGAAAAGTAATGAAATCACAGGGTATACTAAGCAATGACCAGAACAAGAAGTGCATTGCAATGACATGAATGAAAAGTAATGAAATCACAGGGTATACTAAGCAATGACCAGAACAAGACGTGCATTGCAACGACATGAATGAAAAATAATGAAATCACAGGGTATACTAAGCAATGACCAGAACAAGACGTGCATTGCAATGACATCAATGAAAAGTAATTAAATCATATTGTATACTAAGCAATTAACAGAACAAGAAGTGCATTGCAATGGCATGAATGAAAAGTAATGAAATCACAGGGTATACTAAGCAATGACCAGAACAAGACGTGCATTGCAATGACATGAATGAAAAGTAAAGAAATCACAGGGTATACTAAGCAATGACCAGAACAAGAAGTGCATTGCAATGACATCAATGAAAAGTAGTGAAATCACAAGGTATACTAAGCAATGACCAGAACAAGAAGTGCATTGCAATGACATGAATGAAAAGTAATTAAATCATAGGGTATACTAAGCAATGACCAGAACAAGACGTGCATTGCAATGACATGAATGAAAAGTAAGGACATCACAGGGTATACTAAGCAACGACCAGAACAAGACGTGCATTGCAATGACATGAATGAAAAGTAATGAAATCACAGGGTATACTAAGCAATGACCAGAACAAGAAGTGCATTGCAATGACATGAATGAAAAGTAAGGAAATTACAGGGTATACTAAGCAATGATCAGAAGAAGACGTGCATTGCAATGACATGAATGAAAAGTAATGACATCACAGGGTATACTAAGCAATGACCAGAACAAGACGTGCATTGCAATGACATGAATGAAAAGTAATGAAATCACTGGGTATACTAAGCAATGACCAGAACAAGACATGCATTGCAATGACATGAATGAAATGTAATGAAATCACAGGGTATACTAAGCAATGACCAGAACAAGAAGTGCATTGCAATGACATGAATGAAAAGTAATGAAATCACAGGGTATACTAAGCAATGACCAGAACAAGACGTGCATTGCAATGATATGAATGAAAAGTAAGGAAATCACAGGGTATACTAAGCAATGACCAGAACAAGATGTGCATTGCAATGACATGAATGAAAAGTAATGAAATCACAGGTTATACTAAGCAATGACCAGAACAAGAAGTGCATTGCAATGACATGAATGAAAAGTAAGGAAATCACAGGGTATACTAAGCAATGACCAGAACAAGAAGTGCATTACAATGACATGAATGAAAAGTAATGAAATCACAGGGTATACTAAGCAATGACCAGAACAAGAAGTGCATTGCAATGACATGAATGAAAAGTAATGAAATCAGAGGGTATACTAAGCAATGACCAGAACAAGAAGTGCATTGCAATGACATGAATGAAAGGTAATGAAATCACAGGGTATACTAAGCAATGACCAGAACAAGACGTGCATTGCAATGACATGAATGAAAAGTAATGAAATCAGAGGGTATACTAAGCAATGACCAGAACAAGAAGTGCATTGAAATGACATGAATGAAAAGTAATTAAATCACAGGGTATACTAAGCAATGACCAGAACAAGATGTGCATTGCAATGACATGAATGGAAAGTAATGAAATCACAGGGTATACTAAGCAATGACCAGAACAAGAAGTGCATTGCAATGACATGAATGAAAAGTAATGAAATCACAGGGTATACTAAGCAATGACCAGAACAAGAAGTGCATTGCAATGACATGAATGAAAAGTAATGAAATCACAGGGTATACTAAGCAATGACCAGAACAAGAAGTGCATTGCAATGACATGAATGAAAAGTAATGAAATCACAGGGTATACTAAGCAATGACCAGAACAAGATGTGCATTGCAATGACATGAATGAAAAGTAATGAAATCATAGGGTATACTAAGCAATGACCAGAACAAGAAGTGCATTGCAATGACATTTCATCCTTCGCATACGTCCTTACCACATCAGAACTTTAATTTCTGGCATATAATATCAAGACTATAGGTAATGCCAAATAATGTAAAAGGGGACAGACAACAGCTCACATGTTAGCAATACAGAGAATTGTAGAGTTGTAAACAACAACACAAAGATATAATACAATTTGTGTCAATATGTATTCATAAACCCTCTCTGTAATATTATCAAAAAGCTGGATTCATACCCTTGATCAACTGTATTATTTCTCTAACCTCACTTCACATATACCTTGTGCCACAGAGAAAGTTACATGACAGATGCATTTTTTACTGAGTACTATCCAGAGTGCATAGGGCTGTGTACCATGGCCAGGCTTGACTGCACTAGAGAAGGCTGCCCTAATTAATTTAATTTTTTCATTTTCCCTTATGAAGTGAACTATGTTTTTGTGCTGCCAATTGGAACACAAATGCAAAAGGCATTAAAACTGACAGAGAAAAAAGTTAAAAGAAAGGAGAATGAATTCAATCAAAGGGTATATCTAGAAATGACCAGAGCAAGAATTGTATTATAGTGACACATTCAACCTTCTCACATATCTTCAACACATCGGAACTTTAATTTCTGTTACACATTATCAGGACTTTAGGTAATGCCAAATAATGTGAAAGGGGACAGGCAACAATTCACTTGTTGTTAGCAGTACTGAGAATACTGGAGTTTTGCACACAACACAATGATATGACAAAATGTGTGACAATATATGTTCACCCCGCCCCCATAAAATTATCAGTTAACTGGAGTCAAACCCTACATCATTTGTCTTCTTTCTTTAAATTCACTTCACTTACACTTTGTGGCACATAGATAGTTAACAAGTGAAATTTATTAATTCAGTACTATCCATAGTGGTGAATGCTGTGCACCAGTGCTAGGCTTGTTTGCACTGCAGAAGGTGGCCAAAATTAAATTTTCACTTTTTTCCTTTGGAAGTGAACAATGTTTATGCACTGTCTAGCAGAGTAAAATGCAAAAGACATTACAAAACTATATTTTATTGCAGGGCAATGCATTTAATGCATATATACAACAATGAGCATAGCAGTTATAGCATTAGCATGACTCATTCATCTTTTTACATATACTTGCAACATTACAAGTAGCTTTTAGGTTATGCATCATCAGCATTTCATGTAATGGCAATTGCAGTGAAATCAGATACTCAGAGAACGACAAGAGGTCATTATTGTCACAGTCAAGAACCAAAGTTTACAATATATTGCATAACTGTCTTGATGAATAACTGTGAAATATTGATGAGTTCTCCAGCATATATGGCACATATGTCAACATTACTCATGTTACTGATTTTGTGTTAGTACATTGCATGAAATGTCATATGTCACAATGTTCATGGCACATATTAGTTTTACTAATAAGAAGAGGAAATTTTATAACATCTTTATAAAATCAATTCTCAGAGACTACATATAAGATTTTTGTAATATACAACAGACTTTAGCCTGTTAATTTCATATACAACATTGGGTATAAATCTTTATTTTGAATCCAATTATACACAATCTGTAAACTGGATTTGAATCTTTCATTATGTGCCATCTTTCTTTAAGCTGATATCATGTATACACCTTGTGTGACAGAGATAACTAACTGCCAGGAAAAATGTATTCACTGAGCTCTATCCAGAGTGCTAATGGCTGTGCACCAGTGCCAGGACTGATTGTTCTACATAAGGCATCTGTAATTAAATTTTTAACTTTTTTTCTTAGGACATAAACTCTTGTTCACTGCTAGGGACTGCTGCCATTCAAGAGTTTTAAATGTCAAATGGCACCCAAACAATAAAGATAAAGTAAAAAAAATAAATAAATAGAAGAAACATTATGAAACAAGTATTTCAAATATACAGTTCTGATGTTTTCTCAGTTTTGTTATTTTGCAACTTAAACATATGCTCCTTAAAGGACTGAACTGAGAGATGAAAGTCAGCAAGCAAAGGAGAATAATAGTGCTGAAATTGAATTCATCCTCAAGTCTTGGTGAGTACCTTCACGAGGTGGACCCTGTTTCCTACAACATCTCACCAAGGCAAAACTGATATATAGACTGTAATATAGCATCTATCATGAACAGAAGTAGGTAAAAAATTTAAAGAAATGGCTGGCTGCGCAAGACCCCAGATACAAAATTGCCCAATCTTGGTAGGCGTGCTGGTGCCAGGACTGGAAAAAGTGACCGTGTAGAATCCTTAAAATACAGAACCATTCCTACAATGGGGCCAGAGCAGACCCAGGGGGAGGATGCCCCCTTGTAGTAGAAGAAAGTAGCAGTCCACAAATATCACAAAAACAGGCCAAAGAAGAGCCATAATGATGATAGAGTGGACTATTGAGGATAAGAAAGAAAGTATGTATTGTTACTATTATGCAAAAAGCCCAGAATTTCCAGACACAAGATATACAAAATGATTATGAGAGAAGTTAGCAGAAAGAAAATATTTATACAAAAAAAATACTGTCAGAAACTTCAAATGAAAAATTGCATTCATTAATACAACATATTTGTGAAAAACAGTATACAGATCAAGAAACTTTGATCTGTTTGGAAAAAGGAGCATCTGAGGAACAGCAAAAATATAAACAACAAAACCAAGAGATATTTGAAAAGTATAAAAAAAGAATATGGACATGGGAAAAAAAGAGAGATTTGATATAGTGCAATATTAAGCAAAGGAGAAACCCAAATTAATCAATATAAAGAAGGCTGCCCCAAAAATATTCGAAGAGAAATATAGGCAAATGCATTCAGATATGGAAAATGTCACAATAAAAAAATAATATCATAAAGATGGAACATAGAAAAGAAGATTAGTAAAGTAGAATTTAAAAAACAATAGAAGTTGAAGTTCTAGAGTGCCTGCGAAGTGAAAGATCTGGTGTAGAAGATCTAGCACAGGTTACATCACAGCATGATAGAGTGAGTCCCCAAAGTAAGGAGAAGTAGGAAGATCAGAAAACATTTGAAGAAGAAATATGGACATGGGAAAGAAAAACAGATCTAATATGGTATAAAATTTATGCAAAAGAGAAAGTAAAACTAACCAATACAATAAGAGCAGCCCCAAAGATATTTGAAGAGAAATACAGGCAGAGGAATCCAGACATGAAAAACTTTGCAATACAAAAATAGGAAGAAAAATAGGAAAAGTAGAAAAGGAGATCAGTAATGGAGAAGTCAAAGAAATAGAAATTGAGGTTTTGGAGTACCTGCAAAATGAAGGATTCAGTGTAGAAAATCTAATTCAGAAAGCAGCACAACAGGATAGAGCAATGGATATCCAAATTAAAGGGAAACCAGTGGAACAGGAAGCAGTTGGTCAGGTGTCATATGAAGATAATTTGGAGCTTTCCATGGGAAACCAATATAAATGTTCACTTGAAGCTAGACAGCAAGGGAAGGAGCAGGAAACTGTGATGCAGTCAATGTTGAGGAGTGATAGGCCAGTGAGTTCCCATATGATAGAGCAACGGCCGGCACAGGATGAAATTGAAGAGAATGTGCCACAGGAAGATGATATAGAATGGCCACAGGAAATGGAAAGCAAGGGATGTGCCCTCAGTTTGGAAGAAAATGAGCTAAGAGAAGAGTTGCTTGATTTAATAGACATAGACAGATATATCAAGATCAATGAAAGAAATATACTGCATAAGGTTAATAAAATCCAAAAAGTCAGAAGTCTGATAAAACAAATGAATACAGTAATTAGGACTGTTCATACAGATACATGTGATATAACAGATGTAAATAGTATATATTACTGTGCAGCTAAATTAATAACTGATAAAGTTCTACTACAAGAACACAGGGTAGTGAGGGAAAGGAAGGGGAAAAATCAAATACCATCATGGAAGTATCACATAGAGAAAACTATAAAGCAATTAAGACAAGAAGTATCACTGTTAGAAGACTACAGAAGAGGGAACAGATCAACAAAAATACTAAGAAGTATAGATGTGATAAAAGCATTGTGCAGTATTAGAACAGACCAGGATCTATCATGCACTATTGCTAATAACAAACTAAAAATTTCAGCACAGGCAGAAAAACTTAGAAGATATGAAGATAAATATAAAAGAAAAATACAAAATAAGAAATGTATTGATGACCAAAAAAGTTTTATAGAGAATTGGGAAACAAGGTAAAATGAATTGAAAGACCACCAAAAAAGAAGAAATAGATATATTTTGGAGAAATATCTATGAAGATCCTGTGCAAATAACAAATATGCTAAATGGCTAGACGAAGTTAAAGAAAAAATAAGAAGTTTAAAGGTACATGATATGAAATGGGATGAAGTAACAGCCAAAGAGACTGACATAAAGCAAAAAAAAGCCTTTAAGTGGAAAATTCAAGGCCCAGATGTAGTACCTAACTTTTGGCTAAAAATATTAACATCTTTACATGAAGATTTAGCCATGAGTAAGAACTATTTATATATGCACCCCAAACAGACACCAAAGGGAATTGATGCCAATAGAGTTTATAGCCATTTAGAAGAAAACTCAATTATGGCGGTAGAACAAAAGGGCAATAAAAGAAAGTAATTGGGAAGAAAGGATTATTTGTTGTTAAAGTCATAGTAGAGAACTGTTAAAAGGTGAAGAATCTAAATATGGCATGGATTGACTACAAAAAAGCATTTGATAGTATCCCACATTTATGGATAAAAGAGTGCTTATAAATGTATAAGATACATCCTATACTGATCAGCTACATTACAGTGACCATGAAACAGTGCCAGACCACTATGGAATTAAGCCAGGATAAAGGACAAATTATTTTCCCAGGGATAAAAATTCAAAGGGGTATATTCCAGGGTGACTATTCGTCACCACTATTATTCTGCCTTGCCCTTAACCCACTAAGCTGTCTTCTTAACAGATTAGGCCATGGCTATAATTTGGATCCTAGAAAACAACAAAGTATAAAGACTTCTCATCTTCTCTTTGTCGATGATTTAAAACTGTATAGCTCATCAGATGAGGAACTGAAAGCACTACTGCAAGTTGTCAAAACTTTTTCAGATGATATAAGAATGTCATTTGGTCTTGATAAATGTCCAACAGCAACCTTTAAAGCAGGAAAATTGCAACACCAGGAAAACATCAGTTTGGGACAAGTTTGTGATATAAAATATCTTGAGCAAGAAGGAGTGTATAAATATTTGGGAACTGATGAAGGATCAACAATAAAACACGAACAAATGCGAATAAAACTTAGTAAAGAATATTTCAGAAGACTTAAATTAATCCTGAAAACAGCATTGGCATCTAGGAACAAAACCCAAGCTCTAAACTAATTTGTTCTTCCTGTCCTAACTTATAGTTTTGGAGTGATTGACTGGCCCCAAAACGTGTTGGATAGATTAGACAGGAAAACAAGAAGGATGCTTCATGCTCGCCAAATGATTTATAAAAATTAGTGCATACCGAGATTATATATTCCCTGTTCTGAAAGAGGGATGAGCCTCCTTGAAATTGATTACATGTATAGATCTACAATTGTGGGACTCCACACATATCTGCTGACCTCACAAGACCCAAACATAGTGAAAGTTTTGAAACATGAGGAGAATAAATTTAGGATGACTTCTCTGTTTGCGTAAGCATATCAGCATCAAGCAGGAACGGAAATCAAACCAGAAGTAGATAAAAAACAGGCAGCAACTGAATATGCCAAAAAAAACAAAAGAAAAAAATATAAGGTGAAGGACCAGTTGAGAAGGCAAGAAAAGAGGAAAATGCATAAATATAATTGCAAATATAGAAAACTTCTGGAAAAACCTCACGTTGCTTGGGAACGAATGCATGAATGGTTAAGGAGAGTCAAATTCAAATCAAGAGATGAAAGGTTAATATTGGCGGCACAAGATAGTGGTCTACATACACGTTGGTTTATAAAGTTCATTGAACATGTGGGAGAAACAGACAAATGTAGATGTAGGTTTTGCAAAACACAATTTGAAACAGTTGCCCACCTCATTGCTGGTTGTGACATACTAATGGCAGAAGGACTGTATACTGAAAGGCATAATAATGTGATGAGACTGCTGCACTGGGGATTGTGCAAACATTATGGTAGTGAAGTGGCTGAAAAACATTGGAAACATGAGTCACAAAGCATCATAGAAAATGATTAAGTCTTCATCACATGGGATCATCCATTACCAACAGATCAAAAGACAGATGTTAAAATACCTGATACAGCGGTCCAAGTAGCATTGTTCATGGAAATTGCCACACCCTGTGACTGCATAGAGAGAGACACAAAGTCATAAAATATTAGGAATTGCAAGCAGAAATGAGAGAATGTGGAAGAAAGATACTCAGATAGTTCCAGTAGTAGTAGGAGCAATGGGTCTTATAAAAAGAGTCTACAATCATATTTAGATATGCTACCAATACATGTAACTCCATATGAATTGCAGGAGTCATTACTGGGCACATTGCGGGTGTTGTGAAGAGCACTTTGGCTGACATCAAAGAGTGAAACAATACTAATTTCATAAACTTTAATCATACTTTGAATTAGGAATGGGGTCCATTCCCCATCATAGTATTAGAAACCCAAAAGATTTGGAGAAATTAAAAAGGGAGAGACCACTATGGGAAAACAATTAAAAAAATGTTTTCTTTTATCTTTACTTGAATTTTTATCTTTTCTTGAATTTCTATACATTGCTAGCTTGTATTCATCAGAAGGCAGTAGTCACTACTAATTTTCTTGTGTCTGTAACCCTCAGTGTTCTTCTGGGGGCAGACATCCTGATAAGAGCTTGCTTTCTTCTAAAGCTAAATTTTCCCCACAGTGCAGCAGTTGTTGAGATTATAAGGCCCATGGCTTGACTGGCACATCTCAGTTCCATTCACTTAGAAAGGAAGAACAGAGAAGCAGTGCTAATTTTGAGAGGCCACTGTACTAGTATCACTTACTGTTATGCAGTGCCTCTTACAAATGTTTTTCCTACTGATGTGTTACACTTTCTAAGAAAAAAGCATCCAGAAAAATCAACTCTTTGCTGAGATAACAGACTTTTTTGGGAAATGCTGCTTTTGTGTGTTTCAGTTCCTTCTCAAGTTACTCCGTCCAGTTTCCTACCCTGCAAGGTTTAGTTAGTTACCTATGCACAACAACAGACATCAGACTGAACTGTCTGCATGGTGTGCCAGTAAAGTGTTCCCTCATTTCTCATCTTAGTCATGCCATCTGTAAATAAAGTTGCAAAATACTTGCGTCAGTCCTTAACATGCAGGAGTAGTATTCCAGAGACTGTGCTCTGCTATGTTTATTAGAATTCATATTGGCTACTCACAGTGATTGATATGTCTGCAAGCAAATGCTCTTATGATCTACCAAATAATAGTCTTATTTCAGCTAGAACTTTGCAAGATCATTATATAATAATGCAGTTGTGTAGTCAGTGGAATTTCCTTTGCACATGTTCTGATGTTACTCAGTGTATTTCTCTGTAAGCTCAATATAATGCGTACTATCACTACACACCGTAGTTACGTTTAAGCAATCTGCAGATGACCTAGCTACAGTTTCATTTGATCTTGTTGCAATTCTATTAACTTTTTTTCCTCAATGAATATTACGATTATTCCAAAGTTCTGATAATTCTCCCACTCAGAGCTGTGCTCATTTTCAAATTTTGGTTAGTTACTATTTGTAAGCCAGACATCATGGCCAGCTCAGTTCTCAAGTTGTAACCACACACCTGGAGCAGTAAAAACAATGCTGACATCAGCTGGCAAACACATAGGCAAAAAGCTAGATGTCCCTGTGCCTGTGTTCCACACTTTACAACAATTACTGCATGTGAGTGCACACACACACACACACACACACACACACACACACACACACACACACACACACACACACACACACACACAGATACACACACACACACACACACACACACACACACACACACACACACACACACACACACACACACACACACACACACACACTATAATGTACCACTCAAAATTAACCATTACGCATCTCTATACAATCACAATTGCAATGTCCATGGTCTAAATCAAACACCTTGAATCATGCCAGCATTCAATCCTAATGCACCACTAACCATACTAATAATTTATGAAAGCACAGACATAACATTGACAGCACTCAAACATGCATAACATGTAAGTACACACACACACATACACCACATGCTGTATATAACTTTGATGCATTACACTACACTCATGAGTAATATAGAAATGCACATACAAATGCACATTTTACAGCATACATTGCATTCCCAAAGACCTTTCCCACATACACCACTACAATCCCCCTATTGTAAAGGTGAAAAGATATGCCATCTAGAGAGTGAAATACTATTTGTATTATATGCACATTTTACAGCATACCAATATGACATTATCAAACAAGTGGTTACTTATGTTATTTATGTCTAGTCTAACAAAGCACATTTCTCCATTATATCTTTTATCTACCCAACACACCCATATGGAGTCAGACATACACACACTGTGCCAGGTAACCATGGGACTTTGCTCAACTCTCCACAAAAGCAATGCTTCAACTGCTAAAGGAGACCACAGTTGAATCAAGGCAATCCTATGTTACTTGTATATCTATACAGCCAGAGAGAAGGGTGGCACATCTAGTTCTCTTTTTGCATGACCACCATCATATGGTAAGCACACCGTCTGTATTCTTATTAATGCACAAAAGGTAGATGCCTTTATAACTGAAGGTTATTTGTTTTCCTTGCATTAGCATTTCATAATTTCACCATATGTTTCATATAACATAGGTTTGAACACTGGTTATCATATTTTCTCTTTGTTGTGTTGCTTACTTGTTGTTGTAGGTGATCCTGACAGTGGCACTGTGGAACTCCTACCAAGTGATATTGGAGTATTGATAGCCTCTGACCTTGTAGCTTCATTCATAGCTGTAGTAAGACTTTGATCTATTGCCAGGTCTGAGCCTCATTTAGCCATTTACTAGAGTGCTACTGGTAAATGTCTGCATTGTCTTGAGCCTTAATCTGTGGAGGGATTGCTGTCTTGGCAGTGTTGCGAATTCTGCTCTAGGATTTGTGCGTCATTACTTTTTATAGCTGTATATACCTGCTGAAAGTTTCATTCCAGTGTCTTTCTGTTTACCTTGTTACTGGCTTTAACCCTGTTCTTTGAGTCTGCCTCAGCCTACATTGAAACATTAAACCCTTAGGACTTGATTGGATGGACTATGTGGCTAGGCTTATAAAGGCCAGGATGGTCATTAGCCTAGTATACTGTATGAACCTTTGATGATGGTGGTGATGAAGATGCACACTTTAGGGGTGCAAAGTGTCAATCTGACAATCAGGATGTGCCTCTATCTCCTGTCCCTGTTTTGGACACAGTCAGTGTACCTACACATACTCATGACACAGGGATTTCAGACATGGGACAGGTAGAGGGAGACACAGGTGATCAGCGGAGTGTGGTTAATCTAGCTGTAGAAATGTTGATTTTCCCCATAGCCATTGTGAGTGCAAGGTACTACAGAAGCAAGTTAGCAGCTAGGAAGAGGCCTGTTGACCATCCTCCTCCTGATGCTGGTGTCTGTAGGTACCACACAATGTATTTGTAGGGTCATAGTGGAGGCACAGGCACATTCCACAAGGCCTTAGAAGAGATAGTGTGAGTACTAAACATTGTGCAGTCAGACGTTTGGGACTGCCTGAACCATAAGAATGACTGCATGGATAGTATGAATGACACACTGAATTTGACATGGCATATCTGTGACCTAAAACTAAAATTTACAAGAGGAAACTTTCCACAAGAACAACTAGTTGGGGATGCAAGATATACCCTAGAATGTTGACTCATGCAGTGTTACTAGTAAATACACAGAACTGAGAATTTCATGCCTTATTTTTTCATGGGTTCAACTTCAACTGCTATACGTAATCAATGACAACATTATTTTATATGTTACAACAATGCATCCTGTAATAATGATGCAAAATGTATATGTATGTAAGGCACGGGTTCTCAAAGTGTGCACCATGGCGCCCTGGGGAGATGCGACTTCGAACTAATAAGCTTAGCCACAAAATAAACCACAAACTAATAAGCTTTGTTACTAAGCTTATTAGTTTGCAGTTTATTTTGCAGTTGCTAGACAGTTAACTTAGCTTGTACTCAGAATTACATCATCACGTTTGATGCTCCTGCTTTTTCCAGCAGACAGAAAATGGGAAAGGCTTGGACATGGAGATGCAGACTATAGTATATTTTACCAAGCATTATTAAAATACGGAGGCTCAATGTAATTAATATACCCTTGCAGTACAACTACAGTGCAGGTAAGGTGTCACAATAGTGACCGTATCTGACTTGCAGACATGATCGTTGCCTAGGTCATACATCTGTTTCAGTAAGCGGTTATTTTAAAATAAAGTCAGCAGTCAGTCCATGAAA